>NW_015162507.1:493109-510936 GCF_001447785.1 Gekko japonicus
TCGCTGCGTAACCATGGCCCCTCCTTCTGTTCCAGAGGAAGGATCCCAAGCAGCAGCTCTTAGAAAGACCCTGCTTGGACTCAGATCTTGGTGAGCCTCTGCTAGTTAAGAGTTGATGGGCCAGGGCTTTGCTCGGCATAAGGCAGTTTCCTGAGCCCGGTGCAGAAGTAACAGTGAGCACACATCCATCCTGCCTGTACACGCATACATCTGTTTGTAAGAAAGGGCCGATGCACATTCACCTTACGAATGAAACCGGGGACCAGGACCAGGCTGAGAGGGCGTGCCTGGCCCAAGGTCAGTCACACACTCTGAAATTCCAGCGAGATTTGAGCTTTCGAGCTTTCGAATGGGACTTCCAACGTGACCCAGCAGTGACATGGGCATGTCAGGGACATCGGGGTGACGCCCTGGAGAAAATGGATGCTTTGGAGGGTGGACTCTGTGGCATGGTGACCCACGGAGGTCCCTGTCCTTCCCAGGCTCCACCCCCAAATCCCCAGGAATTCCCCAACTGGGATCTGGAAACCGACAGGGGTCAGGGGGGACCTGACAACCCTGTAACTGGGCTCTCTGAAACTCTGACATCTCAGCACTCTGATCACCAGTCCAGACGGCTCAGGGTGGCTAAATGGAACCTCCATGTTCAGAGGCAATATATGTCTGAATACCAGTTAAAGGTAAAGGTTTCCCTTGCTCGAAAGCCAGTTGAGTCTGACTCTAGGGTTGCGGTGCTCATCTCCGTTTCAAAGCTGAAGAGCCAGCGCTGTCCGAAGACGTTTCCGTGGTCATGTGGCCGGCATGAGAAAACACCAAGGTGCATGGAACGCTATTACCTTCCCACCAAAGTGGAACCTATTTATCTACTTGCAATTTCTTGCTCTCAAACGGCTAGGTTGGCAGGAGCTGGAACTAGAGACGGGAGCTCACTCCGTCATGCGGCAACTCGCGTCTTGAACTGCTGAACTACTGACCTTCCACAGCCTGCAGTTCAGCGTCTGGGGAACAAACACGGGGGGAGGGCTTGCCTGGAGGCCTTCTAAAGGCATCTGGTGGGTCCCTAGAGCAAAGTAGGATGCTGGATTTGATGGCCCTTCAGTCTGATCCAGCAAGCCTCTTCTTCTCTCATGATACTGAGCTGCAATTCAGAATTTTCAGCTGCAGCCCACCAACTCTCTCCTCCCTCTCGGTTGCAAAATTTTTCTCTTTGTTTTAGTCTCCCCCCCCCCCCCCCCCCCCCCCGCCACCTTCCTCCTCATCTGCCTCCTCAGCTTTATCTTCATATGGAGGGCTTCCCTCCCCCCTCCTTTTGTGTGGTAGGATCTTGTCTCCCCCCCACTCACCCTCTCTCTTTCTCTCTCTCTCTTTTTAAAAAAATATAATTAAAGTATTTGTCTCCACAGCAGGAAATGTAAACTGTATGGCGGCCAATTTATAGATATTTTTATAAAAGGAAAGAGAAAATCGTTTAAGAAAAACAATTATCGCCAGACGTGCGCAGAATCCTCCCTCGGCAGCCCCGACCCCCTGCTCCGTCTCCAGTAACCAACGTAGCCAATGCTAAAAATATGCAGCACAGTCTTAAGGGTATAGTGGGAGGGGGGAGATGGATGTGTATTTTTAATGCCATGAATTTAAAACAGCTTAAATTCCAATTTGCGTTTCAAAATTAGAACGCCTTTCCTAATGTATTTCCCCTTGACCATTAAGACCAGGCAAGGAGACCTTCGCTCAAAGACGCCAATGTCAATGTACGGGGCCTTATCAGCAGTGGCCCCCTGTGTTTAAGAAATAAGACTCCCTAATGAAATTCATGGGTGCCTGATTCCACATGGCTTGATCAGCAGTTCAGGGATCTACCTTAGTTTATTTTGCTGTTCTGTTCCCACCTGAGGTGCGACGCTTCCCCTGAACCACCACTGAGCCCCAGTTTTTCCCCTTCTTTGATCACAGACACTGCTTAAAGACTGCCAGGGAGGGGGAGCTCACCACCTCCCTAGGCAGCTGATTCCACTGTTGACAAAAAGTTTTTCCTAAGATCCAGCCGGTACCTTCCTGCCCTTAATTTAAACCCATTATTGCGAGTCCTCTCCTCTGCTGCCAACAAGAACAGCTCCCTGCCTTCAAATACTTTAAGAGAGCAATCATGTCCCCCCTCAGCCTCCTCTTCTCCAGATTGAACATTCCCAAGTCCCTCGGCCTTTCTTCACAGGCCTTCCTCTCCACCACCACCCCCAATCATCCTCATCGCTCTCCTCGGTACCCACTCCATTCTGTCCACATCTTTTTTGAAGTGAGGCCTCCATTACTGCACACAAGACTCCAGGTGCGGCCTGACCAATGCAGTGTACAGTGGGACTATGACATCTCGTGATATGGATGTTATGCCTCTGTTGATACACCCCCAAGACTGCATTAGCCTTTTTTGCTGCTGCATCACACTGGCTGCCCATATTTAACTTACGGTCCACCCATACCCCAAGATCTTGTTCACATACACTGCTACCTAGAAGTGTATCCCCCATTCAGTATGTGTGTTCCTCATTTTTGTTACCCAGCCAGATGTAGAACTTGGCACTTATCCTTGTTAAATTGCATCTTGTTCACATCCACCCACTTTTCCAGCTTTTCAGATCTCATTGAAATCTACCTCTATCTTCTGGTGTGGCCGCTGCTCCACCCAGTTTGGTGTCATCTGCAAATTTAATGAGTATCCCCTCCACACCCTTATCCAGATCCCACCCCCAAAGTGACATAATGACATCACACAGAAGTGACATCATCACACCAGGGCCTGGTAGTGGGCATAAGGGCCCCCCTGGACATTCTCTGCCCAGGGTGTGCCCCAAAACCTGGCACCCACTCTGCTGTACAGCACCATGCACCTCATTCATAGTACAGAGATGTACAAGCAGTTAGATCAGGGGTCATTTGGGGGGGGGGACGGGTGAGGTGCGGGAGGGCAGGGCCTGGAGCTCCCTGCTGGTGCCCGCTGGAGGTCGCCGCCGGCTGTGGGGAGGACACACTTCCGGTGATGTCAGGGGGTGTGGCATATGCTAATGAGTTATGCTAATGAGTCCCCCTAGCTCTTTTTCTACGAAATGACCCCTGAGTTAAATCAAATTCAACTTAAGGTTTTGTCCTTTGACCCCTGCATGGCTGGGGACCCAGATATCTGAAGGACTGTCTTCTCCCGTATGTTCCTGCCGGGTTATTAAGATCACCAGGAGAGGCCCTCCTGACTGTCTCACCAATCAAAGAAGCTCATTTAGTGAGCTCAGAGGGCCTTTTTGGTGGCAGCCCCACACTTATGGAACAACCCCCCCAGGGAGGTGAGCCTGGCTCCCTTTCTTTCAAATTTCTGGAGGCAGTTGAAGACTAGGGCTGCCAGGTCCCCCGGGGGGGCGGAGGATTGCCCGCCCAATAGGCCCCCAACCCCGCTGTTCCGGATCAGGCCGGCGGGGGAACCCTGCCCTCAAAGTACCTGGTTCGGGCCTACATGCCCAGCCCAATGACGTCACCCGGAAATGACGTTATCACATTGGGCACGTCGCCGACCGACGCTCTAGCAATCAGCCTGGGAACTCTATGGTACCGACGTTCTAGCAATCAGCATGGAAACTCTATAGTACCATAGAGTTTCCAGGCTGATTTCTAGAGTGCCAGCTGGCGATGTGCGGGTGCCCAACGTGATGACATCACTTCCGGGTGACGTCATCGCGCCACATGCGAGAATGTCCCGGGCAGGGACCAACTCTCCCCCACTGTGCCATGTAAGTGACTTGGCGACCCTATTGAAGACAGTGTTACTTAGGACTGCCGTTGACTGATTTGTGGTGGCAGAAATTGCTGTCAAATCACAGCTGACTTATGGTGACCTGTAGGACTTTCACAGCAAGAGGCAGTCAGGGTGGCTTGCCATTGCCTGCCTCTGCATCCCAAGTGCGAGGGATGCCAGCCTCCGGGTGGAACACGGGGATCCCCCTGGAATTACAACTCGTCTCCAGACTGCAGAGACCAATTCCCCTGGAGAAAATGGATGCTTTGGAGGGGGTCCTCTGTGGCACTGAACCCCACGGAGGTCCCTGCCCTCCGCACGCCACACCCCCGAATCTCCAGTTGTTTCCCAGCCTGGATTTGGCAATCCTACCCCAGTGGCCAGGGGGACCTGGCAGCCCTACGCACCCCCCTGGTATGCTTTGGAGGTCTGAGATCTGCCGCGATCAGGCTAGCCCGGGCTACCCACGTTAGGGCTTGACTGGTTTAGTTTTTATTTACTGGCAGTCCCAATTGAGTTTTTTAATTGTGGTCTTTTAGGTGCTGATTTTCTCATCCCTGTTTTATTTACATTGCAAGCGGCCTTGAGCTCTGCAAGGTGGAAATTAAATGTTTTTCAAAATTAATAAAATAGGAGTGAAGCCCTGCGAATAAGTGAGAGGAAGGAGACTGTTGACACCCACAGGCGCTGTTATTATCTACAAATGGAAGCCCACAAGGAATTGAGCCAGTGTGGAGTGGCAGCTAGAGCGTCAGATGAGGATCTGGCAGGCCTGGGTTCAAATCCCCCACTATGACATGGAAGGAGGGTTGCCAACCTCCAGGCGGTAGCTGTAGATCTCCTGGTGTTTTGGCTGATCTCCGGGTGACAGAGGTCAGTTCCCCTGTAGAAAACGGCTCCTTTGGAAGGTGGACTCTATGACACTATACCCCTGCTGAGGTCCCTCCCCTCTTCAAATCCCACCTTCCCCAGGCTCCACCCCCAAAATCTCCAGGTATACCCCATCCAGAGCAGGCAACCCTAAGCTTGCCGTGTGACCTTGAGCCAGTCACCCGCTCTCAGCCGAACCTACCTACCTACCAGGCTGATTTCAGGGGATTCCCGCTGAGCTCCCTCCCCAGGCTCTGCCCCCCACACCTCCAGGAATTTCCCAGCCCAGAATTGGAAACTAGAGTTGCCAGCCTCCAGGCGGGGCCTGGGGATCTCCTGGAATTACAACTAATCTCCAGACTACAGAGATCAGTTTCCACGGAGGAAATGGAAGCACTGAAGGGTGGATTGATTCTATGACATCACCTCCACTGAGGTCCCTCCTAGAGTTGCCAGGTCTGGGTTGGAAAATACCTGGAGACTTTGGAGGTGGAGCCAGGAGAGGGAGGGGTTTGGGAGGGGAGGGGCCTCAGCATAGTACGATGCCATAGAGTCCACCCTTCAAAGCACCCATTTTCTCCAGGGGAGCTGACCTCTGTCAGCTGGAGGTCAGTCGTAAAAGCGGGAGATCCCCAGGCCCCACCTGGAGGCTAGCGACCCCAGTCCCTCCCCAAGCTCTGCTCCCCAAATCTCCAGAAATTCCCCGGCCCAGAGTTCGCAACCCTGAGCAGGAAGGAAAGAAATAACCCTACCCAACTCCTTGTAAATACGACTTCTGCAATCGCAACACAGCAGGACAAGCTAGAAACAAATTAAAACTATGACAACAACAGCCATCCAGAGCCAGGTTGGGAAAGGAATCAATTGGGGAAGGAAGGAGCACTTAATAACCTCGCTGGGACTTAAATCTATTTATATTATAATAAGACAGGCGCACACACAAAAGGGGGAGGGGGCGGAATCAATCCAGTGCCGTTTAAAACAAGCAGATCCGCCACTAAGAGCTCCTCACGCTGAGAGAAAGAATCCAGGTGGGGGGAAATTACCAAAGCAATCTCTAGTTCCTGGTGCTACAAGAACCGCAGGGGGCAGGATGATACCCCCAACGTTAATTCATCCCGAGACATGCTTGTCTGAGGCAAAGAGGGGCCGGAAATGGTACACCGGGGACTTCCAAATCAAAGAAGGAAAGTAGGCCCACGGTCTGGCATTTTGCTCCCCACAGTGGCCAGACAGATGCTTCTAGACAGCCCATAAAAGCTGCCATGCTCTAGGTTTTCTCCACACGTGTTTTTTCATCAGTTGCATGCCCGTACTAGTTTTCCCCAGGGCCGGATTTAGACTTGCTGAGGCCCTAAGCTATACAAAACCCAGAGGCCCCCTACTGTTTTAAATTACATCAGCTGGTCTCAGAAAAATTTAAAATATATACGCCTTTTTAATATTTGAAATCATTTTTATATTGTGTTTTTATTTGAGGCCCCAGCAGATTGTGAGGCCCTAAGCTGTAGCTTATTTAGCTTATGCATAAATCCAGCACTGGTTTCCCCCCAGCAACGGATATTCAGAGGTACACTGCCTCTGAAATTGGAGGTTCCATTGAGTCATTATTGATTGATTGATTGATTGATTTGATTTATACCCCGCCCTCCCCGACAAAGCAGGGTCAGGGCGTCTTACAATAAAATCTGAACAGATTTAAAACACATTAAAACCATTAGACATTTCTAAGGTGCTATGTGAATATTACATATACTATAAAGTGGCGACGAAGCCTAGTTTTTAGATGTTATCATATAAGGTATTCAGTCAGTGGCTGATTTCGCACTAGAGCTGCCTCGATGTTGCGCCGCCGTTTGCCCCGATACTATTGGTCAATTTCACACCTGAAGCTGCGGGGCTGTATTTTGACTCGCGGCTTCGCCCAATTTTCCCCGCAGTTTCGTGATCCTGTTTTTTGAGGATCACGAAACTGCGGAGGAAATCGGGCAAAGCCGCAGGTCAAATGCAGCCCCGCGGCTTCGGGTGTGAAATTGACCAATAGTATCGGGGCAAATGGCGGCGCAACATCGAGGCAGCTCTAGTGCGAAATCAGCCAGTGTTACTTTATGGCTATCATCCAGTCCATGATGTATTAAAAGTAACATGGTACAATAGCCGTTGAAAGATTCCAGGGGGTGGTTCTGAAGTTAAGTGCGGCTCCTCAATCAAATGCCTGGTGGAAGAGCATTTCTTGTCTTGCAGGCCCTGTGGAACTATAATAAGCTCTGCAGGGCCCTGATGTCCTCAGGGAGTTCATTCTACCAGCATGGAGCCACCACCAAAAAGGCCTTAGCCCTGGTCGTGGCCTGTTTGGGTGGCGAGCATATTTTAGCTTGCCCGCGGCGTCAAATGGACCTTATGCGGCTTCAGATGGTCCTGCGGGATTCTCTGCCCCCTGGCAGCTCATTAGATGAGCTTGTGGAGCTACCGGCCATGAACAGACCTCTGTTCCACAAGCCGACAAAGCAGGCATAGAAGCTAAAGCCTTCCTCGCATCAAGTATTCAGAGGTATACTGCTTCTGAACCTGGAGGTTTGATTTAGCTATCGTGACCAATGGCAAGAACTTGCTTCATTGTCTTTTAAAGCTCTATGAACTGAAATCACAACCAATTTTCCCAGAAAGCAGCAAAGAGTGATGTTAGAACACAAGGACAGCCTTGCTACACTTCTCCCTTTAGCCCACTATCCTGTTGCCATCTGTCAGTCAGCCTGCTGGTTTTGGGCCAACCCACAAGGACAGCATGAAGGGAACATGTTTGGCTCCCCTCCTCCCCGTCACCAATATTCAAAGCAGTGCCATTCCTCAGTCTGGAAACTGGATTTACCTCCCAGCTACAACTGTGGACAGCCTCATCCTCTTTTTCAAAAGCCACCTAAGCCAGAGGCCATCACCAGATCTTGTGGCAGGGAGTTCCATAAGTTAATTCCATCTTGTGGGAAGAAGTACTTTATTCTGTCTGTTCTGAATCAACTGCCAGTCAATTTCATTGGATGAATGCCAAGATCTAGTACTATGGGAATGAGATTTTTAAAAACTTCTCTCTATCTGTGCATAAGTGTATAAATTTCTCTCAGGTCCCCACTCAGCTATCTTTTTTTCTGAACTAAAAAAAATAGTCCCGAATGCTTTTAGCCTTTTGCATAAAGAAAGCAATCCTTTTAACCTTGAAACTGTAGTCCAGTGGCACATTGAAGACTCATACTTTATTCCAGCATAAGCTTTTCACTGGACAGACTCGGATTTGAGAATGCTTATGCTGGAATAAAGTGTATTAGCCCTGAAGGTAACACTGACTGGCCTCCTGTTTCATAACGTTGCTATAGCTACGCATGTGGAATTTTCCTGATTTAGGTTACCCTAAATCAGCCAGTTTAGTGTAGTGGTTAAGTGTGCGGACTCTAATCTGGGAGAACCGGGTTTGATTCCCCACTCCTCCACTTGCACCTGCTGATGTGACCTTGGGTCAGTCACAAGCTCTGGCACAGCTGCCCTTGAAAAAGAGCAGTTTGTGTCAGAGCTCTCTCAGCCCCACCCACCTCACAGGGTGTCTGTTGTGGGGAGGGGAAGGGAAAGGAGTTTGTAAGCCACTCTGAGACTCCAAGTGAAATCCAATCCCTTCTCTTCTTCTTCCTTCTGGGTACCTTTTCCAGCTAAAATAGATTCAGGAGGGAAGGCAGCACGGCATAGCCTGATCTCGTCAGATCTTGGAAGCTAAGCAGGGATGGTACTTGGATGGGGAACCAACCACCAATAAAGGCTCTGCAGAGGAAGGCAATGTGTCAAACCACCTCTGTTTCTCCCTTGCCTTGAAAACCCATTGCTTGGTCGCCATAAATAGGTTGTAACTTGATGGCACTTATGTACATAAAACAGAGTCACAAGTTTCCCCTGTTAGAAAAGGAAAAGGCCCTGAAGGTTGTCAAACTTTCTTTTTCTAGTCATGATCCCCTACCATTGACGGCTAGCTGCCTTACAAACAGAAATTCAATACGTAAAGTTTTTTCCCCAGCTTGAGAGAGAACAAGCCCCTTGAAGTGTTGCCCGTAAAGACACAGAATATCTGTCAGAGAAGATCTGGCATCACTAAGCCATTGTGAAAGCACCCCTTTAACATAACAGCACCTGAGACTTAACACACCTGGATGCTGTAGAACAGGTGAGCTTGCTTTTACGAAGGGAAGAGGAGGAAAAGAAGGGGAAGTCTGGGTATAAAAGAAGTAGGTTTTTGGTGCTGTAGAGCCCTATAAGATACAGAAAAGAATTTCAGGGAGGGTGTTTTTGTTTTGATAAGCCCATTTCCAGAAAATCTAGGTTTCTATTACATATCCCACAGCATTTTGCTGATGAAAATAGGGATTATGTTTGTAAAATCCTAATTTATATACTCAGGGTTCCTGCCCAAAACAACTGCTATCATGCATTGTTGAAGGTTCTATTCCTTCTGCCATATTAACTTACTTGGCAGGACCTCCCCACACTGCACTTAAAAATCAAGGTGATTAGAAAAAGTATAGTGGGGAAAATCCACAGTGGATGATTATCAGTAGCTCAAGCTACACCGCAGCAACTGCAATAGTTAAAAAGGCAGGCCATATAGTTTGGTGCCTTGGTTGTTCATGGACGGGTATTTATGTGCATTAAAAGATGCGTTCTTCCACCCACTCAGCATAAAATGTCTAGAGATCCTGGGAGAAGCAGCTGAAGAATGATAGCATTAGTGAATTATACTAGCAGTTATAATAAGGCATCCCCCCAGGGGGGGGGGGGGGTGAATGGTTTGCCAGGGACAGGCTCTAGCCCAGAGAGACTGTCCCTGGCGATTTGGGATAGGCTGGGGATATATTAAACTATATCCTGCAGACTGTTGTTGGAACATATGTAGCTTGATCCTATGCAGTGCTCCTTGAACACTTGTGAGGAAACTGACAAGGAAAACAGCAACCTTTGCAGATCTGTCCTACCTGCACAGGTACAAGCTGAAGAGATCCTCTTTCTTCCTTGACAGTTCCCCGCAGAGTTTTTCCCAGCAGTTCATTCTGTAGTGACGTTTCCAAACCATGCGATTGGAGGGAAGTGAGAGGAGTTTTGCAAGAGCTCGGCTATTAAACCAAGCTAGCGTTTTTTGGCAAGTGTCCTCTGCAGGGACGAGCCGTTTCAATTTGACACGAGTTCAGGAGCAAGCCAATTCAAATGAGAAAAAGAGCTTAGGGATACCAGAGAAGACAAAATCCAGCATTTGTAATGGCTCAGCTAGGAGTCCTTAATTTTTTTTGGGGGGGAGGGGTCCTATGAGTGTTTCTTTGGATCATAGATTTAGGGATGCATTACATTACAGCCAATGGAATCAACTATAGGAAAAGAAAATAAAATGCCTAGGAATAACGAGTTATATGGTTAAAAATATAGAAACTAAAGACATTATAAGACAAATTGAAAAATCTGTAAGGAAATTGGATGTTACAAGTACATCTATTAGGGCACACAGGATATATTCCACACTCCATTTGGGAATTGCCCTCCCGATGCAACTGCCAAAATATTTTTATCAATTGTCAGCCCCAAAACTAAGAAGAGCTTTTACATTGGCAAGACTGAACATTCTTCCCTCGGCAGTTTTGGAGGGCAGATATAATAAAGTATCATACTCTAATAGAACATGCAGACGTTTGTATGATACAATCGAAGCCATTGAACATATGATCACGGAGTGCCCTATATTCGATGAGTTGAGGGCTGGTTTAGTCACCCCTTTCCTTAAAGATATGGAACTGCTAAATGTACAAGCCCAGGTGTCATGGCTACTATGGGATACAAATGATCATGTCACTCTCTCAGTGGCAAAATTGATAGGAGCAATAATCAAATATAAGAGAAATAATACTGAGTAAGGTCTTTTTAAATATTTTTTTGTTCTAATTTCTGCTTAAGGTGATCTCCGTATGAGCAGAGACAGATAGATGATAGATAGATGATAGATAGATAGATGGATAGGATGATGGATAGGATGATGGATAGATGGATGGATGGATGGATGGATAGATGGATAGATGGATGGATAGATGGATGGATGGATGGATGGATAGATGGATAGATGGATGGATAGATGGATGGATGGATAGATAGATAGACAGACAGACAGACAGACAGATTTAGGGATGCCAGTATGAAAATGCCTGCTGCTGATTGGCTCTGACCACAGTATGAGAATCAGGGTAACCATATATAAATGGCAAGAGGATTTCTGTGTCTTTAAGAGCAGGGCTAAGAAAACTTGCCCTCTCAAAATTACTAATTCTGCACCAAGTTGTAAGAACGCCTGTAGACCAGGGGTCTCCAACGAGGTGCCAATGGGCACTGCGGCACATACTGATACCTTTTCTGGTGCCCACCAAGTGTTCTTAGGATGTGGGTGGGACCAGGTAGGGCTTTTGCCCCCAAGACTTCTGATAGACTATTTGCTTTACTTGGCTGTGCAGATTCTTTTTTTTAATGTTGCTTTGGCAGCAGCTGCCGGCACAGGACATGGATCTCTACACTGTGTGACTGAAGTGCAGATATGACCATCCTTTTGCGGCTGACTCCGCCTCCTGCGGCAGTCATTTTGTGACATTTTGCTGGTGCGCCCACCATGCTGTGTCAGCATTCCAAACGTGCCTGCAGGTTCAAAGAGGTTGGGGACCCCAGCTGTAGCCTGAAGACAATTCACTTTTGTATCGCTCCAGCTACATGGTTTATTTATTTTTATTTATTGTTAGTTCTTTATATTCTGGCAACGATGCTGCCCATGTACAGTATGAAAATCTGATTGAGACTGGAGAGTTTGAGTTTTGGCCATTAGTGCCTGTTAAGACCATTGAATATTTAATAAAAGAACAGGAAGCCAGGGAAAACACCAGGTATGCGTGGAGTTATTGGCCCTGTTATGCTCTGTGATAAATGACTAAGGGTGTATCCCCCAATCTGGAAGAAAGCTTTGAAGGTTCCTATTTTTAAGAATAAAGGGAATAGACAGGATCCACAGAATTATCATCCAGTTACCCTTCTGTCTGTCACTGGAAAATTATACAAAGCCTATTTATGTTTAAAACTGAAAGCATGGATGGAAGAGTCAGAAATCTTGATGGAGGGACAAGGGTCAAGGATGCTCTGCAGCTGACTATTGTCTGGTTTACCTCTTACTTGATAGACAAGTACACTTCTTCCATAGATAATCATTTATATGTAGCCTTTAGGGATTTGAGCTCAGCCCTTGATAGTATTTCTAGAACTAGGCTATGGCAGAAACTGAAGGAAACTACGATTAGTAGGCATTTGTTATGGTTACTGACTGGTTCCCAAAGTGGGCAATACCGCCCCCTGAGGGTGCTGAAACGATCCAGGTGGGCGGTCGGAGCCTTGGGTGCAACTCGGGGGTGTTGAATACAAATAAGGGGGCAGTGGAAGCATAAGGAAAGAAGAGTCCAGAACCTATCTAAAGCAGGCTTTTGGCAGTAGGCCAAATAAGTTTGGGAACCTATGGGAAGGTACTGAAGATACATAAGAACATAAGAGTAGCCATGCTGGATCTGGCCAATGGCCCATCCAGTCCAACACTCTTTGTCACACAGTGGCCATCAGGAGTTTCACCAGTGGGGCCAGAACTCCAGAAGCCCTCGCGCAGTTGCTCCCCCAAGCACCAAGAATACAGAGCATCACTGCCCCAGACAGAATGTTCCATCTATATCTTGTGGCTAATAGCCACTGGTGGACATCTGCTCCATATGATTATCCAGTCTCCTCTTGAAGCTGTCTATACTTGTAACTGCCACCACTTCCCGTCACAGTGAATTCCACGTGTTAATTACTCTTTGGGTGAAGAAGTAAACTTAGATGCAGACTGGAAGGCCAGACCATGGACTTGATTCCTACCTTTCTAGATAGGGTTGCCAGCTCTAGGTTGGGAAATTTACGAGTGGAGCCTGAGAAGGTTGGAGGCAGGGAGGAGAGGGACTTCAGTGAGATATAATGCCATAGAGTCTACTTTCCAAAGCAGCCATTTTCTTCAGGTGAAGTGATTTCTGACACCTGGAAATCAGTTGTAATCTCAGGATTATCTCCAGCCACCACCTGGAGGTTGGCAACCCTGTTTCAACAAGGTTCTCTCTTATCTCCCTATTTAATTTATGAATGATATTGTCAGAGCTGTCTCAGGACCTATTTATGATGCACCCATGTTTGATCAACAAGATCTTTCAATTCTACTCCGTGCAGATGATGCAGCATTATTATCCCACACAAGCCAGTTTTGGTTCCTACTATGTAGATGAAGGATACATTATAATTGCAGAAAAATCTAAAATAGTTATTTTTTCAAGAGGCTCTCGGCCAAAGAAAAAAGAAAGGAGAGTAGCAAATATTAAGACTGAACAAGTGACTAGATTTAGATATCTAGGACTGCTATTCTCCCAGGATTTATCTTTGAAAGCCCAATTTCAATTGATTTCTCAAAAGACACTGCCATATTCAAATACTTTATCTTTTTTTTCCCCACACAGTAGGAGGAAGGTATTATCCGGCAGCTATCAAGTCCATTTTGGGAAAAATTAACCAAAGGGTACTTTACAGTAGTAGAAATTGGGTAAAAGTTGTTTCAGAGACATAGATTCCTTTCTGTTTAAATTCTTGAGAAAAATAACCAGATTGCCAATGTTTGTATTGGGTATAGCTATTTGGCAAGAATTTGCAATTCCTTCATTGGAATCAACAGCTTGGCCTAGATGTGCTCAGACTCAGGATCGAGATTCTATTTAATAATAGATCTAGACTATTCCTTAGACTACAACTCCTTTCAGAGCGACTGGAAGAGATCAGTTGATCAAGGATTGCAACAGCTAGGCTTTACTTCGGCTTTTTTAAATTATCAATGGAGAATGATAAAGTAGCAGCACGGCTTAAAAAGCAGTTATTAGAGTTACATTTTAGAAGTACAAATCTGTGAGCAATAAGGGTGTGTTCTCTTTCCTAGAATGAATTAGAACCTCTGGTAATCCTCCCGGCAATATTTAAAATTATTTGACTATGACCAGATACTGCAATACTTTTTTGGCTGCCAGATTAAATGCCAGGCCATCGTTTGAATTAAAAGGCTGATATGTCGGCGTCCCTTTTTCAAAAAGCTGGCACTTTTGTAATACGGGGAAGATAGGCACCTTGGCTCACTTAGTCCTTGAATGCCCTTTACTTGGTGAAGATAGAGAGAGATGGATAACCCCACAGTTAGAGAAGGATGGATTTATGAGCAATGATCAACGTTTTCCCTTTCTTCTGAAGGGATAAGGATCTGAATGGTACTAAATCCTTCGCCTCTTATCTTTTACTAATTCAGCATAAAATAAAAATTTTAAAAAACTTTTATCATTAGGGTGGACTTAGAAGGGGAAAAGGAGAATATTAGTGTTGTTAGGCTTAAGGTTATGGCCAATAAAGCTGTACCATTGAAGAAAGGACTAAAGACAACTGACAGATTCATAATTCCCAATTGTGTATTTGTGATTTAAAAAAAACACCCTGGGAATTATAATTTGCAAAGGCTGTAATACACAAAAGCCAACAGAACAGCACTCGCTGCTTGTCAGGGATGCCTGATGAAGAGCCCTGTGTAACTCAAAAAGCTTACGCTACCAATGGAGCCCAATTAAGTCCATCATTTCTTTTTTCTTCATTTCTCTCTCCATCCTACAACAGAGATGCTGGAAAAAGGCAGCCAGGGAGTTTTGCGCAGCCCTGCACTGCCGACATGTGGCGGAAGAATGAAATACGGGGAGGGGGAAGACTGCAGGAATAACTCAGCCCTACTGGAGGCAAAGTGGGAATAAGATATGAGAAGGCAGCAATCCTCCGGCTAAACTAAAGCTAAAGGGGGAGTTTAGAAAGGATTGTTCTACCATCAACCCACTCTTGAAAGCCTGGCGGGCAGATGGCACAAGAGTGATCTGCAGATAAATACCAGTTGATTTTGTTGTTGTTGTTGTGTAGCTTTAGTTTCTGAAAATATCCACTTTCAAATTCCTGAATATCATACCAATGTTAAAACTGCAGGAATGAACCAGGCTCGCTTCTTTTCTGGTAGTTAGCTACCCTAGATTTAGGCTCTGTAATCCTACAGCCCAGGGTTGCCAGCTCTGGGTTGGGAAATTCCTGGGGATCGGGGGGGGGTGGAGCCTGAGGAGGGTGGGGAGGGGAGAGACTTCAGCAGGGTATAATACCATGGAGACTAACTTCCAAAGCAGTCTTTTGTCCAGGGGAACTGATATCTGTCATCTGGAGATCAGTTGTAATTCCGGGAGCTCTCCAGCCACCACCTGGAGGTTGGCAACATCGTTTGTGTTGTTTCTTTAAACTAACTCCCCACCGAACCCTCCCATCATAGGCTCCTCCTCACCTAGTTCTTTATTTAGATATTTTTACCCCGCTTTTCTTTCCAACAGACACTCAAAGCAAATCACACAGCATCGTTCTCCTGTCTTCCGTTTCATCCTCACAGGAGTGTGTGTGGCTGGCCCAAGATCACTTAGTGAACTTTCATGGCAGAATCCCATGAGGGATCCAGCCCTCAAGCTCCCAGATCCTAATCTGACCCTTAACCAGCCCCCCATGCCATCGCGTCCTCTAAACAGATACGGTCAGAGATTTCTTTGTAGAAAAAGCCCAGCAGGAACTCATTAGCATAATAGGCCACACCCAACAGCAGAAATTTATTAGCATATTAGGCCGGGCAGGGAACCCAGGCATGTTTGTTTGTTTGTTTGTTTGTTTGTTTATACTTTCAATTTCTATATCGCTCAATCCCGGAGGCTCTGAGTGGTTTACAGCATTTTGCATTCCTAAATAGGGCCACATACAATGTATATATAGGAAGGTGAGTGCCTACCCGGCACCCTGCCGGCATGTTTTGAATGCCTTTCTTTCCCTTGCCCATCTGGGGAAGGGAAAGAAAGACATTTAAATCCCCCCCCCCTTCACTGAGTTTTTCCGCAAAAGCGGAGAGGCTCAGGGGACGGGGGGGGCATGTCTGCCCACCTCCCCTTCCCCTCCCCAGCCAACCCACCAGGGAAGCCAGCAGGAACGCCGTTCTGGTGCGTTTATGCCCCAAAATAGCCCTGGATAAGGTAACCAGCTGGCGGGGGGCGGGGATATCTTGTGGGGGTTAATAGATGCTTAATTTGTGGAAATGAGCCCTTGGAGCTTTTCATGGCATGGAGGTAAATAACATCACCTAATAATTGCTGCAGATCCCACTGGTTTTAAAGGAACAGCTAGAATGCCCGTTTAAAAGCCGGCAACCCTAGAGAACCCGCAGCATTTCACAGCAGAAACATTTGCACAAAATCTCAAGCAGAGAAGAGGGAGGTTGAGAAACACAAGTGGAGGGAAAGGCACTTTTAACAGTTGACTGATAATCGGAAGTTTAACAAACAAAGATCCCACTGTAAATATCGGGGAGTTCGCTTTTACTCTTCCTGTTCAGAACTGTCACGGCACTACATTAGGTTGCCGGGGGGGTGGGGGGAGCTCCCTTTAAAAAATAAACATAAAATCCCAACTCCCTGCAAGTTATAAGAGCCTGAGCACTAGGAGACAAATTCCGTCCCAGTCCTCTCCGCGTCTACTTGTAGGTAATTTTTATTTATTTATTGACACATTTGAAAATGTAGTCAGAAGTACACAGGCCATTTCTGCCACCTCAAAACACTACTTTTAAAGGTGACCTTAATGCTAAGGGAAAGCAGGACTTCGGGTGTGCAACTCTTAAGCGAACGGCAACCGTGCCAAGAAAGAAGCAAATGGGCAGAGGTAGCAATCACAGGAAGTTGTTCCGTCCCGATCAGGCCTTGGGTCGAGCCAAGATGCTCACCGACACTAATACCCTTACCCTATGTGCATGTGCCTAAAACAGTTTTAATTTAATCACTGAAAGGACAGGGGAGAGCTTGACCCCTGAACATACCTGTGCTCTGTGACCACCCAGTGGAGCTGCAATAGGCCTGGACAAAACTGCACTAGAAACAAGCAGGGAACAGCTTGTCTTGCAAGAGAAGCGGGCCCTGGAGTGAACAGTGCCACCTACAGGACAAGCTGCATAACAGCAACAGCCCAAAGAAGCCCCCCTGATTTCAAACTTTCCAATGGCTCCTCGTTTCCTAGGGTTAACCAGGGCTATTTTTGGGCAGGAACGTACAGGAACGGAGTTCCGGCTGGCTCCCGAGTTGGCCACGCCCAGCAGGAACTCATTAGCATAATAGGCCACACCCAACAGCAGAAACTCATTAGGATTGGCTACATTAGGGGTGTGTGGCCTAACATGCAAAGAAGCTCCTGCTACAAAAAAGCCCTGGGTTTTGGCAACAAACAAGGTAAACAGAATAAGAAGCAAAAGGTGGGTGTGGCTGGATGACCACACTTCTGGTAACATGGGGGTGTGGCCTAATATGTGAATAAGTTGTGCTGTTATGGTGTGGCCTAATACGCTAATGAGTTTCTGCCGTTGGGTGTGGCCTGTTATGCTAATGAGTTCCTGATGGGTTTTTTCTACAAAAAAAGCCCTGTGGTTAACAACCTCCAGGTGGGATCTAGAGTTATCCCAGAATTACAATTCTTCACCAGATCACAAATATGATTCCCCTGGAGGAAATGAGAGTTTTGGAGGGTAGGTTATACGGCATCACTCCCCTCCTGAGCTTCCACCCCATCCCAGAAGCAAACTTCTCCAGGCACTTTGCCCCCACATCTCCAGGAATTTCCCAAGCTAGAAGAAAGTCTTCTGCCCAGACTTTCCTACCAGGGAAAGACCCAATTTTCTGGCCTCTGGCCAACCACAGTACCTGTTTTGCTTTTGGGGAGACTCTGGGGATGTGTTTTTTTTTTTAAAAAAAAATGTGCAAATGTTATCCGTACAGCCCAAATTGTCCCCTAAATGGTGCTACTGATGGGACACGGGATCTCCAGAAACTATTTGAGGGGCACGGTGGAGATTCGCAGAGAGAGGGGGAAACAGGCAGCCCGCCCACCCCATTCCATTGGTGGAAATTTCCCACTGGATTCAACTACTGTTTCTAAACTATAGATTACAAGAGGGGGACCCGCGATACTCGCGGG
>NW_015162507.1:511212-541246 GCF_001447785.1 Gekko japonicus
CCCGCCCGCCTTACCTACCTACCCGGCCAGCCTGCCGGCTCCGGGGAGGAGGCGGCAGCGGCGGCAGCGAGGCCTCTCCTCCTCGCCCGGCCGCCCCCCCTCCCCACCCACCCGGCGGCAGTGTTAGGAGAGCGTCTCCTGCGCACGCGCAGGAGATGCTCTTGCACTTTCGGGGGGATTTTAACATCCCCCCGAATTTTTTTTTAACTTTTTTATTTTTTGTGCACACGTGGGGACTGGCCCACGTGTGCACAAACCTCCCCCGGCCCCCCAGCTGCCCCCTCCGTGCTGATTTAAGTATCTGCACGGAGGGGGCAACTTGGCTATTAGTATAAGGATATTATTAGATGGCAGAATTATAAGCAGAGTCATGTTGGAAGCAGGGAAGAATGCATTTATCTCCAATTGAATCTTAAGAAAACACAGGCCTCAGCTGTTTAATTTTATATATTATATCTAAAAAGGATACTGTTAAAGTGGAAAGTCTATATGTTATATCTCTGTAGTAAACACCTGGTTATTTGAGTTTAAAATCCAGCTTGTAAAATCGCTGTACCTAATTGCCTTAGCACACTACCAAAGATTCTCATTCAGAAGTTGGCTGGACTTCAAAGGAAGGAAGAATACTTACTAAATAAGCAACCAAATACAGAAAGTGATAATGCTGGAAATGCACTGCAAACACGTAGCACCTGTCCTTCCAGCAGGTACAGGTCAAACATGCAAAGCTGACTTGTACTAAGTCAGACCTGTGGTTCATCTAAAACACCTTGCTGCGTGAATGTGCAGACAATGGCATCAAGGTTTCTTTTATGCAGTCTTGTCTCCGTGAGCTCACCTCTATTGGTAGCATAGAAAATGCACATGAACAGAAGGAATGGAACACTGGGCAACTGCCATATGTTCCATTTTCGAGCATTAATTTTAGTAATGCTCCCAGTAAAGCTAGGAGCAGTGGGATTTGGAGCAGAAAGAAATCCTGAAACAACAGAGGAACATATAATGGAGGAATTGTGCTAATCCCAGATCCGGAGTCCTAAATGAATGCTACAGGATAGATTATACCCATGCTGCTGCTGCTGCTGCTTCTTTGGCACTGAAATATCGCCAGATTGCACCTTATTTTACAAGAACCTACTCAGGGTTACTCCCAGACAGCTTGGAGTTGTCAGCCGCTCTCCCATCTCTCAGCCAACGTTAAGTCATGGCTTTTGTGGAGATGGAGGGAACCATCACTTTTTTCCTCCACTGGAGCTGATCCGTCTGGAAACTGTCATCAGCCCAAAGGCCCCTTCTAAAATATTTAATTTTGTGGTGGTGCACTGGCAGATCATTTGAAAAAGACAACAAGGAAACAAAGGGAGAAGAACCAAATATTTGCAGCCTGCCATATTGCCCCCCACCCCGGTGCCAGGTTTTGAGCATCTTCAGTTAAGAAATGAGGAAGAGATTCTGGGCTGCCTCTTTGCCCAGCTGGAAATTGGGGTATTTTTCCGTAATGGCTGCAAATGGAATGGAACAACATGGAGTTGAAAGGAACAAAAGCCCAGTTTGTAAGTTACAGTGAACACATGTACAATTCATGTATAGTGTACAGTCAAACCCAGCTCATAAGATACAGTGAATCCATGTACAGGGAAACGTATTTGTTTGTTTGTTTATTAGATTTCTATTTCGCCTTTTCCCAAAGGCTCAGTGCGGATTACAACAATAAAACAACAATTGTATATAAAAAATATATAGCATATAACAAAAATCAGACACTGGCCATTCATAAATCAGTAAAATATAGAGAAGTGAATGGGTAGATGGGTTCCAGGAGGGTCAACAGAACAAGATCAGAAGAAGGCTGTCCTGAACAAGACATGTGTTGAGTGATTCTTATGTTACATCCAGTGCATATTTATCCAGTGTCATTTAAACCCCATGTCCCGAAACGCCCTCCAAATCCCCCCGCCAGAACGACGAGGGGACCTGGCAACCCTGTTGCGAGCCGATGCATGACATCATGGCACCATTTTCAGTTTGTACCTGGATATGATGTTGCTGCACTCTAGTAAGAAAACATAGAGATGAGTGAATTCCTTAGGGTTGCCAGCCTCCGGGTGAGGCCTGGAGATCTCCTGCTTTTACAACTGATCTCCAGCTGACACAGATCAGCTCCCCTGGAGAAAATGGAAGCTTTGAAGGGTGGACTCTATGGCATTGTACCATGCTGAGGCCCCTCCCCTCCTCAAACCCCACCCTCTCTTGGATCTACCCCCAAAGTCTCCAGGTATTTGCCAACCCAGACCTGGCAACCCTGGAATTCCTAGAGCACTGTGACATCATTTCTGGGTACAAACTGGAAGTGACATCGTTCTGTGCCACACAAGGGCCAATCCTAGCCAAGATAGCTAAATGGAACCTCCATGCTCGGAGGAAATAACCCTCTAAATACCAGTTGTTGGAAGTAGGCAGGGCTCTTTTTGTAGCAAAAGCCCAGCAGGAACTAATTAGCATAATAGGTCACACCCAACAGCAGGAACTCATTAGCATATTGGGCCACACCCCTGACAGCACAGCTCATTAACACATTAGGCCGCACCCCCATGTTACCAGAAGTATGGTTATCCAGCCACACCCACCTTTTGCTTGTTATTCTGTTTACCTTGTTTGTTGTCAAAACCCAGGGCTTTTTTGTAGCAGGAACTCCTTTGCATGTTAGGCCACACACCCCTAAGGTAGCCAATCCTAATGAGTTTCTGCTGTTGGGTGTGGCCTATTATGCTAATGAGTTCCTGCTGGGTGTGGCCAACTTGGGAGCCAACCGGAACTCTGTTCCTGTGCATTCCTGCCCAAAAATAGCCCTGGAAGTAGGCAACAGTAGGGTGAGGCCTTGTTCTCTGTGCCCCTTTTGTAAGCCTTCCAAGGGCATCACAGCTGGTTGGTCACTCTGTGAAACAGGAGTCTGGGCTTGATGATGGGCTGATCCAGCTGGGCTGCCCTGACATCCCTGCCAAAGACTCCACATTCAGTACATGTAATTGGCTATCATGCAGCAGGGCATAAATAAGGCTTGTGCTTGACACTTCAGGGAGAGGCTGCCACTCACAACAGACAATCCTAGGCTGCGTGGATCAGTGATCTGACTTGACATCCAACATCTGGACACGTTCCTGAAGTAATAGCTGGGTTCTGTGCTGCTCATTTAGGCTTAATATAGGCTTTCTTCAATCCAAGGTGATCTTAAGAAATGCAGAAGAATTCCAAAAGAAGTTAATAAGAACAGAAGGGTTCTGCTAGACGAGACCAAAAGCCCAGCTGCTCCAGCATTGAATACCCAGATGCTTCAGGGGAAACCTACAAGCAGAACTGGTGTGGTGCAGTGGTTAGAGTGTCAGACAACAGGACCTGGGTGTTATGTATTCACCGTATTAAATGTAATTTTAAACTTGAGACCTTAGCCAGGATTCTAAGCTGGAACAATCCTATTGGCTAATGCTTAAGTGTAACCAATCAGATGCAAGAGAACTGTGCTGGAGGGAACAAACCTGATCGGACATTATTGTAACAATGCTATTGGTCCTTAACTATTCTAGGGCGTGGCTACATCAGCCCGGGATAGTTTAAAAGGGAGCTATGCTCCCTTTTGTTGTTGGTGTGTGTTCTTCGGATGTTCCTGTTGATAATAAAGCTGAATCACTTACTTAGGCGTTGAGTCAATACTTGACACTGGGGTGTCGGGGTTTGAATCACCACTGTAAAACAGGACAGGAGGTTGCCAGGTGGCATTGGGCCCATTGCAGTCACGCGGCCTATCCTCCTGTTGCAAATAGGGTTGCCCACCTCCATGGGAAGCCATGAGATCTCCCGCTATTACAATGGATCTCCCGGTGACAGGGATCAGTTCCCCCAGAGAAAATGGCTGCTTTAGAGGGTAGACTCTGCAGCGTTATTCCCCACTGAAGTCCCTGTCCTCCCGAAACCCTGCCCTCCCCAGGCTCTTCCCTCAAAATCTCCAGGAATTTTCAAATCCAGAGATGGCAACCCTAGAGCGAGGATCAAGTGAAGGAGGGGAGAATGATAAGCTCTTCTGGTAGGGTTGCCAGCTCCATGTTGGGAAATCCCTGGAGATTTGGGGGGTGGAACTTGAGGTGGGTAGGGCTTGGGGAGTAAAGGGCCTTCATTGTGGTATAATGTCACAGAGTCCACCTTCCAAAGTGGCCATTTTCTCCAGGTGGACTGATCTCTGTCCCCTGGAGGTCAAATGTAATAGTGGGAGATCCCCAGCCATCACCTGGAGGTTGGCAGCCCTACCTTCTGAGTCCCCATTAGGTTGCAGATTCAGCTGACTAACCAGTTAGCTAAAGCTCTTTCTTTTGTCAGGTGGCAGCCTGGAAGTCTACCCTTTAGGAATGCCCATTCCCCCCCCCCCGTGGGGCCGGGGGTCCCCCGCTCCCAGGCCCCACCTCTCCACCACCAATGGGCGAGTTTACTGCAAAAAGGGGGGCGGGAGGAACACCTGATGTTTTAGCGACGCACCTAAGTAACTTCAGTGTGACCTGGAAGTGATGTAGGCACGTCAGGGTTATCGGGACGACGCAGTTTTTGGGCAAAAACTCTATGGTAGAAGCTAATTCTACCATTGAGTAACTTCAGTGTGACCCAAAAGTGACATAGGCACATCAGGGTCATCGGGGAGACACTCTGGGTTTTGGGCAACAACTCTATGGTAAAAGCTCATTCTTCCGTAGAGTTTTTGCCCAAAGAACCAGAGCGTTGCCCTGACATACCTACATCACTTCTGGGTCACGTTGGAAGTCACGTGGGAATGTCGCTTAAAAATTGGATGAAACTCCCTGCTCCCAATAAGCCCACTCCCCATCCCCCACCAGCTGCCAGGAGGGACCTGACCCCCCTACTACCCATCTTGGAATCCTAGGCCCAGATACACAAAACCGTGGATGAGGTGTGCATTCTCTGCATTGGCAGAAAGGAGATTTACTACACAGAAAGTCCCTGCAATTGGCGGAGGTAACGAGAGAATTAACCTGATAAATATTTGATATGATTTGGAATGTAATAATACATTTTTCCCCAGCCCACGATTTCCATAGAGGAGCAAAGAACGAGATAAATGCTGAAGAGAAGACTGATGTGCGTGCCCTTCCCCCTTTCTTTTTTGCATGAATTTTAAGTTTTTTTCTCTCGTGATGGATCAGTGTTCCTGCGAGTAGTATATTAGCACTGTGGGCAACGGAGCTCTTCTCAAATCTTTCCTGCTTAACCATGCAAGGACATAACGTATTTGAATGAGATGAGACACCCTGACAGATGGAAGCTAGAGAGGAAGGCCTATAGATCAACATAGCAACTGCTTTGCATGCAGAAGGTCTCCAGTTCAGCCCCCTGGCTTCCCCAGTTAAAAGACTTCAGGTAGCAGGTGCTGTAAACGACCTTTCTTTGCCTGAGACTCCAGAGAGCCACTGCCAGTCAGAGTAGACAAAAATGAGACAATCTGACATGGTATAAAGTAATTTCATCTGCTCTTAGTACAATGGAAATTATATAAAAGACTAAAAATTGCAAACATTGGGGAGGGGCTGCAGGTCTTGCTTTGCACATTGCATGTAGGGTTCCTAGTCTCCATATGGCACCTAGAGATCTCCCACTATTACAATTGATCTACAGCCAAGCAAGATCAAGTTCTCTGGAGAAAATGGCTGCTTTGGGGGGGGGGGCTCTGTGTCATTATACCCTGCTGTGATCCCTCCCCTCCTGAAACGCTGCCTTCCCCAGCTTCCACACACACCCCAAAAAAATCTCCAGGTATTTCCCAACCAGGTATTTCACCACTTTGGGGTCAGGAAGCAATTTTCCTCCAGGCTAGTTTGGCCAGGGATCCTGGAAGTTTGTTGACATCTTCTGGGCATGGAATGGGGGGGTCACTGGAGGTGTGGGGGGGAATATTTGTGAATTTCCTGCATTGTGCAGGGGATTGGACTAGATGACCCTGGAGATCTCTTCCAACTCTATGATTCGATTCTATTCTAACCTAGAGCTGGCAACCCTAATTGCAGGCCATGGATTCGAATGTTGATATCTTTGCTTTCAGGTGTCTCAGATAACAGGTGTGTGGCTGGCGGGGGAAGGTCTTTCTCTGCCGGACTCCTTGGAAGGGCAACTGCCAGTCACATTTGAACAGACGGACACATGAAGCTGCTTTATACTGAATCAGACCATTGGTCTGTCAAGGTCAATATTGTCCACTTTGACTAGGGATACCAGCCACCAGGTGGCACCTGGGGATTTCCAGGAAATACAGCTTATCCCCAGACTAGAGCGATCAGCTCCCCTGGAGCAAATAGATGCTTTGGAGGGTGGACTCTGTGGCACTGTACCCCACTGAGGTCCCTGTCCTTCCCAGGCTCCACCCCTAAATCTCCAGGAATTCCCCAACTGGAACTGGCAGCCCTAACCCACCTACCCGTCCCACTGGCGATCAGGGAGGACCTGGCAACCCTAATTCTGACTGGAAGCAACTCTCCAGGATCTCGAGCAGAAGTCTTTCATAGGGAGGAGCACGAACTGGCTCATGAACTAAAGCTTGTGACGAATTTGAGCCGGTCCGTGGTTCACGAAGGGAAGTTCGTAGCAGGTCCACTGGCACAAACTTTCAAGATGTTTGTGGAGGTTCGTGCCGGTTCATGAGCGGATACATGTCCAGACAGACTGTATCTCCTCAATTGTAAATGTTTACCAAACTTTAAAGCAACAGGGGGGCAGAACTTGGAGGGCATGGAGAGGAGCATCTCGGGGAGGTCCCCTGTGATTTTTGATGTCTCTAGCTTGCACAGGAACTGTACTATACTCTCCTGTGCAAGCTAGAGACATCAAAGTCATACGGGATCTCCCCCAGATGCGCCTCTACATTCCTTCCAGGTCTGGTGTCTCTAGCTTGCACAGGATCCACTCTATACACTCACAAACCTCCTGAACCTGCACCTGTCAAAATGGTTCAGGAGGTTCAGGAGTGTATAGAACAGATCCTGTGCAAGCTAGAGACACCAACCTCCCAGGGGATCTCCAGATGCCTTTTCTCTACCGGCCCTCCAAGTTTGGTGAGGATTGAGTTTAGGGGGTTCGAGTTACATCCCCCCAAAGAAGATGCCCCCAGGAAAGTGCTTTCTGGATAAATGACAGATGGTAAACCCACGTGATATCACTGCATCGGGGCTACACTCTAGGATTCACCCAAAACGCCATGGTAAAACTGCAACACAGGCGCCGTTGTCCACATACCCCAAAGTCTCCTGCCAGTTGCCAGCACTTGGCTGGTGACCCTGAATAAGATCCCCACTAACTGTTGCTCCGGGATCACCCGATTCTCCCTTCTCTCTTCCTCATCGCTGAAAAAAGAAACCCTCCTTCCTCTCCCTCCTGTCTGTCTAACGCAGACATGTCAAATCCAGATGGAAGGTCAAAGAACTCATCCAACAGTCATGCAGGGGCCACAGCCGTAATTACTCCCTCCCTTCTTGTCATATCAATTCCAACATCATCTGACACCAAACCATCAATTCTACCTCAATTAGAAACTAAAATTAGAAACTGTGACTGCGTCTCTGGGAAGCTGAACATGCCGAAGCTTCCTTAGAGTGAGTCAAACCACCAGTCCATCAAGCCCCCAGGCATTGCCTCCTCTGACTTGTAATAGGCTTCCGAGGTCTCCGTCAGAGGCGGAAACTTGCCCTGCTAAATTGTGATCTTTTGACGGGAGGCTGAACCTGGGGCCTCGAAAGGCAAAGCATGTCCCTCACATTATTTGAGAAATGAGATCCAAACCGCCCAAGTTCTGCTAATTCTTCTCGGCAGTGACTCTCTAGAGCAGTGATATCCACCCTTCAGGACAAGAGGGGCCTTCCAAGGTAAAAGGTTCCCTCGCTCGAAAGCCAGTCGAATCCGACTCTAGGGTTGCAGTGCTCATCTCCATTTCAAAGCCGAAGAGCCAGCGCTGTCCGAAGACGTTTCCGTGGTCATGTGGCCGGCATGAGTAAACACCAAGGTGCACGGAACGCTGTTCCCTTCCCACTGAAGCAGTACCTATTTATCTACTTGCAATTTCTTGCTTTCGAACTGCTAGGTTGGCAGGAGCTGGAACTAGAGACGGGAGCTCACTCCGTCATGCGGCAACCTGGGTCTCGAACTGCTGAACTACTGACCTTCCACAGCCTGCAGTTCAGCATCTTAACCACTTGAGCCACCGCAGCTCCTATATCCTATATCCAGGAGTGCCAACCTCCAGGTGGGGCCTGGAGATACCCCAGAATTACAGCTGATCTCCAGACCACAGAGATCCGTCCCCCTGGAGGGAATGGCAGCTTTGGACGATGGACTCCCTGGCAACACATCCCTGCTGACGTCCTTCCCCGCCCCAGGCTCTGCCCTCAGATTCTCCAGGAATTTCCCAACCTGGAGCTGGCATCCCTAGCTAGGGCTACTGTCAGGGCTTTGCTACAGGCTGGCTTTGCACACGTGCAGTCATTGCTCAGAGGAGGCAGGTTTTGGGGGGGTCACCTTCAATGGTCCCTCTAAGCTGTGGAGTCTTGTGAGCAAAAATTCTACTTCGTGAGCTACTGGCATTAAAGTTGTGAGCGAGCGATTTGGCTCCTGCATAAATTAGTTTGTTCTGGAGCCATCCTTCCTGAGCTAAGACAAAAATGTGTGAGCTGGAGGCTAAAAAACTGTGAGCTAGCTCACGCTAACTCAGCTTGGAGGGAACACTGGTCACCTTCCTGTTTTGTTAAAATAAAATAGGTTGTTGTTATTTTTTAAAGAGTCCCGTAAGTAGGTCAAAATGCCAACTTTGAGTGGCCACATTGGCCAGCATGGCTGGCACTGCTTAGTCCCAACTGTCATGATCGAGTGCCCATCACAAAGGCAGCAAAAACCACCTCCAGAGAGTATTTTTCTGCAATCCTCAATATCCTCTTTGAGAAAACAGAAAACTCCTACCTGGCCTGTGGATGGCTGGGCTGTAGTGCTTTCATCACTGGCACCAGCCACCCATTACAGTAACACAGCAGGGAGAAGATAGACCATCAGGACATTTTCCCTTGATCCAAATCTCCCCCGCCAGGCTACTATGAGCTTTTAAGAGCTGAGATATCAAGGGTTGCTAGGACTGACTCAGGAAATATCTGGGGACTTTGGGGGTGAAGCCAGGAGACGTTAGGGGTGGAGCCCAGGAGGGAGGACATGACATTAGTTTTGTGATGTCACTAGGGTTGCCAAGTGAGGCCAACAAGCCAGAAGGGAGTTCTGGCCATCACGTTTAAAAGGACCGTATTCCTTTTAAATGCTTTCCCTCCATTGGAAAAAATGGAGGATGGGGGCACCTTCTTTGGGGGCTCATAGTATCGGTCCCCCTGGTCCAATCTTTTTGAAACTGGGGGGGGGGGTGTCAGGAAGAGGCACCACCATCTATGCTGAAAATTTAGTGCCTTTGCCTCAAAAAAACAGCCTCCCAGAGACCCAGATGCCCACAAATCAATTCTCCACTATACCCTATGGGGACCAGTCTACATAGGGTATAATGGAGAACCCATCAGTCATTCCCCCCCCCCTTCTGACAGCTTTGAAGCAGGGGGAGGGGCTCCAAACCAGGGGATCCCCTGCCCACAACTGGGGATTGGCAACCCTAGAGATATCTCTGCTTTTCTCACCTTGAAAATGCCATGCCTCATGTTCTGTCCTCAACAGATGGGACTTTTTAGGCTGGGGAAAGTCTTTGCCTTCTAATTAATTTACAAAGCTGTACTTCTTTTCTGCATAGATGAGGAGCCCCCTAAACAGGTTTGTCACTTGGATGGCTCCTAGATATGGAACATGTTGTGAAGCCATAAGATACATGACATCTATCTATCATCTATCACATTTTTATCTCACCCTTCCTCCAAGCAACAGAAGGCAGCATACGTTGTCCTCTCTTCCCCCCATATATTCACAACATCCCTGCAAGGTAGGTTAGGCTGAGAATATGTGACTTGCTCAGGTTACCCAGCAAGCTTCCATGGCAGAGTGGAGATTTGAGTCTTGGCATTCCAGATTCTAGTTCATGACACCTTTTCAACTCATTTTTATTTTGCGTTCTTGGTTTTATTCTCTGTATTATAAACTGGCAAAAGCCATTAAATAAACTTTGATTGATTGATTGATTGAATGAATGAATGAATGATTGATTGATTGATTCTAGTTCGACATCACCAACCAGGCCAGCTGCCCATCTCATGTGCATCAGAACCTTAACGGCAGGGGTCGTTTCATAGAAAAAGAGCTAGGGGAACTCATTAGCATAACTCATTAGCATATGCCACACCCCTGACATCACCGGAAGTGTGTCATAAGGCCACACCCCCTGACATCACCGGAAGTGTGTCATAAGCCCACACACCCCGCCCCCAACGGTCCCGGCCGCCACCGCCGGCCTTGCAGCTCCACTGCCGAGCCCCATGAGAGGCCTGCAAGGCCGGCGGGAGTGCAAGGAAGCCCCGCAAAAGCCCTCCCTGGCCCCAGGCAAGCAGGGGTGGGGAGACGCAGGGAGGAAGCAACTTACCCTCCCTCTTCTCCTGCCTCCTCCTGGCTGAATGAGGGCCGGAAGCGGGGTGGCCGGAAGCAGGGGGCGGGGCTTCGTCATGTGCCCCGCCTCCCCGTACCTCACCCGGGGGAACTGTGTTCCCCCGCGTTCCCCCCCGAAATGACCTCTGCTTAACGGTACTTTCTCAAAATATGTCATCCTTCAGAATGTACTGAAAGTTCCTTTTCCATCTCTTCTTGTTCATGCTTATAGGTGGGCCCATTTGCTGTACTGACAGCCGCTTGATCATCAGCTGCATTATTACGAGCACTCAATCATCAGCTGTGTCTTTAAAGGCAAGGATAATGATGCTTTGGTCTGTCAATAGGGCTGCCAAGCTCCAGGGGGGGCCTGGAGAGCTCTGAGAGTCACAACTGATCTCCAGACTACAGAGATCAGTTCGCCTAAAGAAAACGACTGCTTTGGAAGGTGGACTCTATGGCCTCACGTCCCTGCTGAGGTCTCCCCAGGATCCACCCCTCCAAACCTCCAAGGATTTCCCAACCCAGAACTGGCAAGGCATCCCTAGATATGTATTCTGAAAAACAATATTGAAATCCTAACAGATATATTTAAAAGTATTGTTCGAGACCCGAGTGTGCCGCATGATGGAGTGAGCTCCCATCTCTAGTTCCAGCTTCTGCCAACCTAGCAGTTTGAAAGCAAGAAACTGCAAGCAGATAAATAGGTACCACTTCAGTGGGAAGGTAACAGCGTTCTGTGTGCCCCGCCGTCTAGTCATGCTGGCCACATGACCACGGAAACGTCTTCGGACAGCACTGGCTCTTCGGCTTTGAAACGGAGATGAGCACCGCAACCCTAGAGTCGGATTTGACTGGCTTTCGAGAAAGGGAAATCTTTACCTTTACTATTGTTTTGATTAAGACAAAGAAACTCTGCCTCCCTCCTCACACACCCGCCCCATCACGGCGTCTGCAGATGTGGCCGCCAGTCCCTCCGAGTGATTGGGGTTAACTTCTCTCTGAGCAGCCATCTTCCTAAGAAGGATGAGTCTAATTTTAAGGGCTGGATTCTAGACAAGAGAGGGGAAATACCCAGAGCGTAGACTGCTGGGAGAAAGAGACAGCTCTCGAGAAACAAAGGCCATCCCCCCTGCAATGGATTCCTTCAAATCCGCAGTGCCAGAGCCTATTGAAAAAAAAATCCAATAAAACCCCTCTTGATCTTTCTCTCCACGTGGAGTTGTCACCAGATGCCTTAATTAGATATTGTTACTAACAAGAATGTAACACACAAATTAAACCAATCCTGCACTTAATCTTTTGTGGTCAGAGAGCCAATTTTACCAAAATAAGCTCGCGGCGGCGGGTGGGGGAGGTGGGGGGAGGTGAGGTGGCCAGCCAGTTCTTTTTTTAGTCTCCATTCACACACACACACACACCTCCCTTTTGGAACACGGTCTCGGCACAGTTTTATCTTCTGAGAGCTGCTCTTTGAACTTCACACCTTGACACCAGTCTGTGCTGCCGCTTGCTGAGATGGGCCGTGAAGGGACAGACAATGCACACACCAAAAAAAACCCACCCTATTGTTAAAGCGCATCCAGCACTGTGCAAGGGTTGCCAGCCTCCAGGTGGGGCCTGGAGTTTCTCTCAGAATCACAACTGACCTCCAGACAAATAGGGACCAGTTCCCCTGGAGAAAATGGCAGCTAATAATGATAATAATTCTCGTATGGTATTGTGTGCAGAATAGCCAGGAGATCCTAAGATGGTCTGATGGTCAGAAGTTCCAGTGCTTTTAGTGTTATGCACCACTAGGTGGCGAGCTAGACTTGTTTTTAAGGCAAGAGACATTTCAGAGGCAGTTTGCCAATGCCTGCCCCTGCATCACAGCCCTGGTATTCCTTGGAGGTCACCCTTCCAAATACTAGCCAAGGCCAACCCTGCTTAGCGTCCGAGATCTGACGGGATCTGGGTAGCCTGGGCTATCCAGGTCAGGCAGCTTCAGACTCTGTGGTATACTGTAGCTTCTAGGAGAAATCCTTCCACAAATTTCCCCCTTCCATAGGCACCACTCTCAAATCTCCAGGAATCTTCCACCCTTGCTTGGTAGCCCCTCTACTGCACCAAACTGGCCTAAGCAAGTCAGGAAGATATCCAAGATGAGTCTTTTAAACAGTGGTCAAGTGAAGAATGTTTATTTTAAAAGTATGTACGTATTCAAACAGTGGGCACCCTGCCTCTTACTGCATTGCTCTCGAGACGACATACAACATTTATTTTTTTTAAAAAAGAAAGCCTTGAACACCAAGAACCTGTAATTAAATCACAGTGAACAACATATGATCATACATTTAACACGACACTTTGAAGTGTTAGAGTTTTGGGGGTATAATCTTCTTCTCACAGATCTGTAGGGAAGGCCAACAGCCGCACATGTATGCCAGGTAGGCCAAATGCTTTGCCTGCAGCCAAACTGAAGGGGCAATTAGCTGCAATTCCATTTTACAGCTGCCTCTGTCGTGCGGCTGGCGTGACTGAAACCACTAATCCCGTTTTCTTATTTTGTGATTGTGGTCCTCGTTGTAAAAACTCTGGCTGTCTCCCATTTGAAGCAAGGACTAACTTGCCATCAAACCAGCTCAGGTAGTTTCCTTTTTTGTTGGTTGATGTTAGTCCCGCAGGTACACAATCTGTGGCCAAATCCATGTCTATTATAACATTTTTGAGACACTCTCCTGCTACGTAATTACACTCTCGCAATGTTATTTTATTAGTTGCATAACATTTCCCTTTATCATTTAATTTGTCGTTGTTCTTGTTATACGGACTGTGATCTTATTGCATGGCTCAAGGCTTCCAGTCAAGGGAGCTTATTGTTAATAAAAGAAAGGCAAGGTAAACCAGTGTTTATCTACTACATTTTTCCCTGCCCTTCTTCCATGGAGGCATACATCTCTGTAAGGTAGGCTTGGCTGAGAGAGTGGGACACGCCCAGCAAGCTGCATGGCAAAATAAGGATTTGAACCTATGGCTCCTGATCCTAGCCCAATTCTTTAAGTATTAGGGCTCAGGACGGCTTACATTAAAGTGTTAAAACAGTTTTTGTTGTTGTTCAGTCGCACAGTCGAGTCCGACTCTTCGCAACCCCATGGACCAGATCACGCCAGGCCTTCCGGTCTTCCGCCGTCCTCTGAAATTTGCTCAACTTCATCTTCGTTGCATCGATGACACTGTCTAACCATCTCATCCTTTGCCGTCCCCGTCTTCTTTGACCTTCAATCTTTCCCAGCACCAGGGTCTTCTCCAGTGAGTGCTCCCTTCTCATTTGGTGGCCCAAGTATTTGAGCTTCAGTTTCATTATCTGGCCTTCCAGGGAACAGTCAGGGTTGATTTCTTTTAGGATTGACTGATTTGATCTTCTTGCAGTCCAAGTGACTCTCAAGAGTCTCCTCCAGCACCATAGTTCAAAAGAATCTATTCTTCGGCACTCGGCCTTCCTTATAGTTCAACTCTCGCAGCCATACATGACTACTGGGAATACCATTGCTTTGACCATGCGGACTTTTGTTGGCAGGGTGATGTCTCTACTTTTTATCATGCTGTTTATAGAAAAAGAGGTGCAGGAGCTCATTAGCATAACTTATTTGCATATGCCACACCCCCTGACATCACCGGAAGTGTGTCAGAAGGCAACACCCACTGCTCAGGCTCCACTGGACTGTTTTGGATTGCTAGCTATTGGGGGGGGGGACGTGCAGATGTGTCCTGGCAGAGGAGGGAGAGCTTGTACCTGAATAAAACTTGGTCTTAAAGGTGCCACTGGGCTGTTTTGGATTGCTAGCTATGGGGAGGGAACGTGCAGATCTGCCCTCACAGATGAGGGAGAGCTTTTACCTGAAGGTGGGCCGAGAGGGGGGGGCTCTACAACTTACCTGGCTGCTTCTTGCTTCTTGTGGCCCAACTGAGGGCTGCTGGGAGCAGGGGGCGGGGCTTATTGCATGTGCCCGCCCCCTGGGCTCCTTACTGCTGGAGCTCCGCTCCTGTGTGCTCCTGCAGGAAATGACCCCTGAACATTGCAAGTCTTTAAGGTGCCACTGGACTCCTGTTTTCTCTCGCTGCAGCAGACTAACATGGGCTAGTCTGAATTACCACTTTTCTCTATAGTGTTGTAACAAAGGAACAAGCGCACAGAAGTGCCCTCTTTCTTCAAGCTCTCGTGGAAATGCATCATCCCCTGGTTCAGGGCAAGAAAATGCTTTGCCTGCATCAGGGTAGGATACCTGGTATCTCCAGCAGATAGGTAAAGGCGCCACAGCATGTGCATTATGCTTGCAGAAGATTCTGGTTTCAGCTCCTGGCACCTGCAGTTGAAGAATATCATGTACAAGCTGGGAGACCCTTTTCTCTGCCATTTGCCACTGCCATTAGCAGTAGACCAGGGGTCCCTGACCTTCTTGAGCCTGTGGACACCTTTGGAATTTTGAGAGGATGTAGTAACTGCCATTCCAAAATGGCTGCTGTGGGAGGTGGAGTCGAATCCAAAATGGGAGGCACAGGAGGCGGGGCCAAACATGATACCTCCCTCCTTGCTTTGCAAAAGGGGGAGGGAGGGAGAACGAGAAGGGGGAATAAAAAGAACACAAGCCTGAAAGTGGAATGGACCTACACACTGACTAAGGAAAGCCTGGGTCACCAGTCCTCCTAATTCTGCAGTGGCGACAACTGCTATTGCAGCCGTAGAAAACTGTTTCATTTGAACGAGACCCACTAATAACAAGGCCGACCATACAACAACCTGGATCCCTTTGCACGCAGGAAGGCCTCTATCTGAGCTAGATCATGTGTTCTGGGAGCTTTGTGGATCAGGTAAGGTGCCTGGGTCCCTCTGCCAATGTTCCAGGTTCAGGACCTCCGGCACCTTAGAAGGTCAAACACGAGAGACATCATAAAGGCCCGAGGAGGAACTCAAAATCCATTTGCTTCAGAAGGAACCGAGCACAGTTTTCTGCAGTTTGTTCTCCATACAGTTTGTTTTTTCTGTGACTTTATCTGTGTCCTGACAGCAACAAAACCATTTTCTCCATTTGTGCAGAGAGCACAGACTAGACCAGAGCCAATTATACTCATATACACGCCCCTTCCTAGGGCAGTGGAGCTCTGACAGGTTCCCTCTACACTCTGGACTGTCAAAATTTATTTCCCACAGAAAAGGTCAGGGCCTTAGCATGACTGGTCCCTGACACTGTGACCTTTTCAAAACGTGGACAGATGGAAAGGGCTCGGCTGGGAAAGGCCAGGTGGTCAAGAGGGCAACCTGTTGTTTTGTTGTGACATCTGAATCACGGGAGTAAAACTGACGGAACTGCTGAATGGAGAATAAAGCAACCCGGGGCCATTCTTGGCCCGTAGAAAGCCACAAACTGGCTCAGTCATCATGGCTCTCTTTTGGTCTTCAGGAGACCAGCTGATAGCAGAAACACACACATTTCCTGGAGTCTCCCTCTCCTTCCCAAACAGGCCAAGGGCCTTCAGCCCCCCAAACATTTTCTTTCTAGTAAGTATTGAAGGGCCCCGGTCACACGGGAGGATTTGCCCTGCGAAACAGACGGGTTGAGGGCGCATCAAACAGGCACGATCATACCACAACATCTGGGAAGCGTCACGCACCCGTCCCCGATCCGTCCCTTTGGCCCAAAAATGCGCATTGAAAAGGTACCGGCAACTGAGCACTACCTACCGGATGACGTGCAGCAACTCCAGGCGTCTGATCGGGGAAGCGCTGATAGCCTGTCGCAGCCAGCGCCAATCCCCATCCCACACATGCGCACAAATGCGCAACGTCCGTTTTGCCACGCTATGTCTGATCGCCTGCCAAAGGCCGGAACACGGAGCCACAGGGGCGCATTGGATCGCGCTACTGCGGTTCTTTTTGCTCCAGCTCTAATTTGCCTCCCTTCAGCGGTGCAATATCCCGCTCGTGTGACCGGGACCAAGGAGTAGCTGTTGATAGCTCAGTCACAGAGTATGGGCTTCGTATTCAGGAGTTACTATTTTTGTTTTCTGGCAAGTGACCTCAGGGGGGGGGGGCATTATCTTCACCCATGCCCAAGCCTTCAGAGTACCATTTCACAGAAGACAACACTGGACTCAAAGGTGGCTTATAGCGTAGCATGAGAGCACGTGTTCTGCGTGCAGGAGGTCCTAGGTTCAATTCTTGGCTTGTCCAATTATGGCAATTAAAGAACACTATCATGTACCCCAACCCTGGCTTGGATGGCCCAGGCCTGCTCAATCTCATCAAGTGTCAGAAGCTAAGCAAGGTGGGCCCTGCTTAGTACTTGGATGGGGGACCTCCAAGGAAGTCCTGGGTCACTAAGCAGAAGGAGGCAACGGCAGACCACCTCTGAACGCCTCTTGCCTTGAAAACCCAACAGGGTCGCCATTAAGTTAGCTGTGACTTGACAGCCCTTTACGCAGAGCCATCGTGCACCCCACCCTGAGCTGGGTGGCCCAGGCTAGCCCAATCTCATCGGGTCTCAGAAGCGAAGCAGGGCTGGCCCTGGCTAGCACTTGGATGGGAGGCCACCAAGGAAGTCCAGGGCTGTGACACAGAGGCAGGCAACGGCAAATCACCTCTGTTGGTCTCTTGCCTCGAAAACACTACAGGGTGGCCATAAGTTGGCTGCAACTAGAGGGCGCTTTCCCACCACCATTAGATACACTAGAAGCAGTCACTCATTGGGGAGTTTTAATATCTTGCATGGGGAGAGTGGGCTAGATCTTTAAGAGTTCTAGATAACAGTAAGGTAAAGGTAAAGGTTTCCCCTGCTCGAAAGCCAGTCGAATCCGACTCTAGGGTTGCGGTGCTCATCTCCGTTTCAAAGCCAAAGACATTTCCGTGGTCATGTGGCCGGCATGACTAAACACCAAGGCGCACGGAACTCTGTTACCTTCCCACCGAAGTGGTACCTATTTATCTACTTGCAATTTCTTGCTTTCGAACTGCTAGGTTGGTAGGAGCTGGAACTAGAGACGGGAGCTCACTCCGTCATGCGGCACCCGGGTCTCGCACTGCTGAACTACCGACCTTCCACAGCCTGCAGTTCAGTGTCTTAACCACTTGAGCCACCGCAGCTCCTTCTAGATAACAGTAGGGCAAATTTATACTGATATTTCGTGTATCAATGCTTATGAACACGAGAGTGGCAGCCCCGTGACTGGACGCATAGTTTGCAAGCAGAAGGCCTTATGCTCAGTTCTGGCTGCACTGCAAGGCAAATTCACTCGAGTTCCAGTGCGTGAGCATATATGCCATGGCTAATATGGTGGAATCACTTATTTGTGTCCTCCTGTTCTGAAGATTCTATCGGGAGGAACGAAATCATCTTATACTAACCCTTCTGCCTAGATTTAACCCTCTGCAGTCTTATCTTGATTTTAGGCCAGACGTCCTATGCAAATTCCTCCTAGAAGACGTTCAGAGTGCAGTGACTTACGCTGTGGCGAAATTTTGCTTCTTAGCTATTAAAAAAAGTAAACTTATTTCAGCTGAAAAAAACTGTATGATTCTCTTATTCCTATCATTTTATTTTGCTAATTTTATTAATTTTCTCTTGTTAATGTGTTTATACTATTGCTATGTTAGAAGAAGAAGAGGAGGAGGAGGAGGAGGAGGAGGAGATTGGATTTATACCCCACCCTTCACTTGGAGTCTCAGAGCGGCTTACAAACTCCTTTCCCTTCCACTCCCCACAACAGACACCCTGTAAGGTGGGTGGGGCTGAGAGAACTCTTGACAGAAACTGCTCTTTTTCAAGGACAGCTGTGCCAGAGCTTGTGACTGACCCAAGGTCACATCAGCAGGTGCAAGTGGAGGAGTGGGGAATCAAACCCGGTTCTCCCAGATTAGAGTCCGCACACTTAACCACTACACCAAACTGGCTCTGTTTTAATCTCTCTTTTATCAGAATTGTACTGTTTCACTGGCTCTTGCTGTAATAAATTAGATCGACCGGTTCTGGTCTCTCCAGTGAAAGGATGTGAGCTTCATAGGACAGGGTGGGACCTTGGCAAACAACTGCCAATCAGAGGAGACAATCCTGAGCCAGGTGCACCGATCCAGCAGAGTAAAAAGCATCTTCCTGTGTTTGCATCACCTAACAGTGATCACTGCCAGCTGCAGCACTGTTATCCTCCGAACAGCTGGACAACCATCTGAATTTAGCGGAGTGTTCTGTGTACATGTCAGTGCTCGCTGTAACCTTTGGGATGTCACGACTCTTGGGTAAACACGCTGCTATTACATTTGCTGTATCCCTGGCTGGGGATGGACCACGAGCGCAGCCACAGCACCACGTTCTTCTGAAACTAGCGGTGACTCACAGCAAGAGGAAGTGATTTGCCGGACATCAGAGGGAGAAGAAATGAGGCGATCATCATTTCGTGTCAAAAACAGAGCTTAGGCGGCTTGCCACCCTCCCCTCCAGACATCATCGGAGGAGCACAAGGCCTCTGACCCATTTGAGCGTCTTTATGTTGTTGTGAGCATGACGCACGAATCTGTGCCTGGAACTGGGAGCAAGAGGTTGCTCGGGAGGCATTCATCTCTGCAGACTGCCTCCTCCCCACCTACAGTTAATGAAATATGGTTACAGAGCATCATATTTCTGAACCTTTGGGGTTTTGGAATGGAAAAGTTAATGGCCTCTAGGTTGTTTTCTGAGAAACTGTTCAGGAGCCATGCAGGGGCCGCTCAAAATAGGTGGCAACTACCGTTCCCCTCGGGAGATGGTCTTTTATACGTTGCCTGTAATTAAGCCCATTACTCCTTAGCTCAGACACTGCAGACGTCTAACAGCCTCGGTGCAGACTCCATCTGTAAATAAAACAGTACAAGAAGAGCCCCACAGCACTGGACGAGATCCCTCTAGTTCTTCATCCTGTTTCCCACAGAGGCTAGCGACATGTTTCCAGGATCGTGACTATAATAGCTCCCTCGTCCTATGTGCCACTCAGAAACTGTTATGCAATGGTACACTGCTCTTACACATGGAAGTGGCATACTACTGTGGCCAACCAACCTTGCCCCATTGTTTGTCTCCGGCAATCTTGTGTGCTGAGGTATACTGCCTCTGAATCTGGAGGTTCCATTTGGCTCCCGTGACCAATAGCTGTGGACCTAATTTTTTTTTTTGTATAAAGATTTTATTGACTCCCCTAAAAAGGGGAGGAGTTTCGCTTAAAAAGAAAAATAGGGAAGGTATATAGTGGGACGAAGAGAAAGCTGAGTGATCTATTAACTGTTAGATTAAACTGTTAGTAATGTCCAATCATCAAAGGCTTCTTCTGCGTGTTGTCAAACATCTTTTTTCCATTCCAGTTACTTTCTGTATTAGTATGTTAGTAATGTTCCTTTGAATTTCTGTTAAAAAGTCTCTTCAGGGCACATTCAAAACCGCTTCTTTTACGTGCTGGTTACTTTTCCACTCTCAGTGACGGGAGGGGCTTCCTCTGTTTTTCTCTCCCTCCGGCTTCTTCCCCTCCTCCTTCGGGTCGCTGTTAACTCTTTCAGTTCCTGTGCTATAAGTCGTCTTCCTTTCATGCCATGCCCGGAGATCTCCAGCTTTGAGAATGGTATTAATTTCAATTTCGCTTTTATCCGCTCCCAATCTCTTCGCTGGATTCTCCTCTTCAATTGTTGACTTTTATAAGCGCTCATGAGGCACTTTTCGCTGTCACAATTCAAACTTTTCTTTTCCTTCACAATCCCCGTTGGATTCATAGCTATACACAGTCCAAATATTAAACAGCCGGCACTCACGTTGACACAAACGCCCAGACGGAAGTCCCTCCCTTCTCCTCCGCTTGTCTTTACCCAGCTCCGACATCTTGTTTTTTTATTTTTAGTAAAGTTTTTAAAATGCGCTCCAGGGAAACAAAACCTCTTGCTTATTTTCAAGTACATCAAAGGAAAACATCACTATTCGCTCAGTCCATGCCCCCCCTCTTTTCTTTTTTTTCTTTCTCGCTTATAGAGGATTAACCTCCTCATTTTCCGCTGAAGGGGGGGGGGGGAAACGTTCTTAGTTCATTTTCTCTGTATTTTGACAACTCACAGTTACGCCAGTCTTTTCTTTTCCATTTTTTTCGGATATTCGCTTCATCACTCGGTGACGCCCGGTGGTTCCGCTAAACCCCGTAGAACGGGGTCGCTCACGCAGCAAGGTCCAAAGGGGCAGGGCATGGCGAGAGTCTCAATCTCCGATCTTTCGACCGAAAGAGAGACTCCCCCCTAGAACGCCCTAAAGCGCCCCGGATCCGAGCTCCTCTCATCTGAGGGGCTCGTTCGGGTCTCCGCTTGCGCGGATTCCCTCCTCCACCGCGGGCGGGCAAGGCGCCCTCGGAAGCAACCCGAGGATGCGTCTGCCTTTTGCGGGAGCCAGACCGGAAGCCAGCTGTGGACCTATTTTTGATGAATTTGTCTAATCTCCTTTCAAAACCACTTAAGCCCACAGCTGACACCACCAAATTCTGTACAATAATCGTACATGTGAAGAAGTACTTCTTTGTCGGCCTGTCTGCACTACTGTTCCTAACTGGGTGACTCCCCCAACTTCGAGTCTTTTGAGGCGGAGAAGAAATTCTCTCCATTTGCTTCCACCTCCAACCCATCTATCATCCATCAACTTCACCACGGGTAATCGTGAATTCTAGCATTATCACTGAGGGAGAAAAAGCCCTGTCCTCTTTCTTCACACTGTGCATAATTTTATAATCCTCGACCCTGCCTTCCTTTTGCTTTGTTTTCCAAACTGAGAAGTCCCGAAACAGTTTTGATGGACAGAGAAGGAAGCGTGGAGCAGAGACTTTCCGGAGCTGGCCTGAGATTCAAGCTATGTTGTTTCCTGAGTCTGCCCAATGTCAGACCAGAGATAAGCTGAACTTAACTCTCAGGTGTGTGGGGGACTAGGGCTGCCAACCTCCAGGTAGCACCTGGAGATCTCCCACTATTACAATTGATCTTCAGACTACAGAGATCAGTTCCCCTGGAGAAAATGGCTCCTCTAGAGGGTGGACTCCATGGCATTATATCCCCCTGAGGTCTTTCCACTCCCCAAACCCCACCCTCTCCAGCCTCCCCCCCAAAAAATCTCCAGGTAATACCCAGAGCTGGCAACCCCAATTTAAAAAAAAGGTCTGTGTGGCATACACAGAGAGAGGAGGCCGAACCATCCATGTGCACCTTTTTCTCAACCTGAAATGGACCCCAAGAGCTGCCGTTTGCCCCGACTGGGGAAACTGGGATGTATCGATGGGCTACACGCCCAACAAAGCTGAGGCCAGCAAAGCTCGAAAGACAGAGGGAGGGAGCGGTCCGCCGTGGCCCTCTCACTTGGAAAAGCAAGGAGCACTCCACCTCATGACGAGGCACATCCCTCCTGTTTTGTTTTGAGAGTGGCTTTTAAATGTTAAGACTTATTAGCGGCTGTTGTCAAATTGCCGCTTTCCCAGGGCCCCATCAACACCGAGCACCTTAATGTTAATTGGACACATTGTCTCCGGTTTTGAAGAGAGCGCCTTGATTAGCTTCAACAGCTCTCAGCCAGACAGGAGGGAAGGGGCCCCCTCCTCCCTGCCTCAGGCCCCCCTGGGATCCGGAGCAATTCACACCGGGAGTCTTCCTGTTGTCTTCAGCTCCTCAAATATAGCATGTCGTGTGCGTCCCTTGAATAGCCCGGCCATGATGCACGGATGCTCCCAGAATGCCTCGGAGAGCCCAAACTCTTTTGGTCTCTTATCCAGCAGCTATCAGTGGAATATCCTTTCAATAGCTCGATGTCCGCTTTAAAATATCATAACTAGGGCTGCCAAGTGGGGGCGGGGGGCGGGTAACCCCCCGCTTTGGAGGCCCGATTTCTGAGGCCGCGGAATTGGGCCCCGGGGGGAACCCCACCCCTGCGTGCGCGTCACCAGGAAGTGATGTGGGCACGCCGGGCACGCTGGTTTTCCCTTGTATGGCCATGGCCCTGCCCCCAGCATGCCTGGCGTCCTCCCGTCACTTCCGGGTTATGTGCGTGCGGCGCGCGTGCGTGAAGCACGCACGCACCGGACGCCGGCCGGGAGCCCCCCGCTCCCGGCAAAGATACACTTGGCAACCCTAAAGTTGGAGTCTGGTGGCACCTTTAAGATCAACAAAGTCTGGTTCAGGGTATAAGTGGGCATGCACATGAAAGCTTATACCCAGATTAAAACTGTGTTGGCACATGCAACAAGCCCCACCCCCTGCTCCCAGCAGCCCTCCGTCAGAGCAAGAAGCAGCCAGGTAAGCTGCAGAGCCCCCCCCCCAGCCCCCCGGTCCAAAACAGTCCAGTGGCACCTTTAAGACCTGGACTCAAACTTTGTTCGGCTGCTTCAGACCAACATGGCTTCCCACGTGCATTCCGAGTGCTCGGGTTCACTCTCGTTCACAATAACCAATGGAGCCTCTATGTTCCAAAGCAGCCCACTAAGTTCAGAAAACCAGGTGGGGAAAGACGAGAGCACAGAGAGGCTTTGGTCCTCAGTTCTCTGCTTGTCAAACTTCTAAAAATATTTAGTTGGCCACTGTGGGAAACAAGATACTGGAGAGGATAGTTTTTTAATTATTACTGTTCTGAGTGTGGATAGATGGGGGGCGGGCATTTGATATTTAAAGGAGGGAGCTCTGAACGCACACCAAACTGCCTTATACCAAGGCAGACCTTGGGTCTATCGGGGTCAGAACTGTCTATTTGGACTAGCAGCGGCTCTCAGCAGGCCTTAGGTAGAGGTGTTTCACTTCCCCTCTTTCTTGTTGTTCAGTCGCACAGTCGAGTCCGACTCTTCGTGACCCCATGGACCACATCACGCCAGGCCCTGCTGTCTTCTGTTGTACTCCGGAGTTTGCTTAATTTCATGTTCGTTACCTCGATAACACGGTCTAACCATCTCATCCTTTGCCATCCCCGTCTTCTTTTACCTTCAATCTTTCCCAGCATCAGGGTCTTCTTCAGTGAGTGCTCCCTTCTCATTTGGTGGCCAACTTAATCCTTTTTAAACTGGAGATGTCAGAGGCAAGAACCCAGGACCTTCTGCATGCCAAGCGGATGCTCTAGCATTGAGCCACAGCCCTCCCTCCCCACCCCAAATCATACAGAGTGGGTCTCCCAGGTGCTCAATGCCACAGGGCTGCATATGGGTCCTCAGTGTTGACAGCTCCAGGTGGGGCCTGGAGATCTCACAGAATTACAACTGATGCTCACCTGATAGAGGTCAGTTCCCCTGGAGAAAAAATGGCTGCTCTGGAAGGTGGACTCTATGGCATTTTACCCAGCTGGGGTCCCTCCCCTCCCTAAACCCCACCCTCCCCAGAGCCCACCCCCAAATTTCTAGAAATTTCTCAACCCAAACTTGACCACCCTAGAAGACATTCCACACAGTGTTACTCTTAAGAAGGAATCCTAGCATTACGAACAGGCACAAACTCACACAGAGCTGCCTTATCCTGAATCAGACCCATGGTCCATCAAGGTCAGTATTGTCTATTGAGACTGGCAGTGCCTCTCCAGGGTCTCTCAGGCGGAGGAGGAGATTGGATTTATATCCCGCCCCTCACTCACTACCCGAAGGAGTCTCACAGCAGCTTACAATCCCTTCCCCTCTCCACAACAGACACCCTGTGAGGTAGGGGGGCTGAGGGAGCTCTCTCAAGAACTGCCCTTGAGAGAACAGCTCTGAAAGAACTTGTGACTGACCCAAGGTCACACTGGCAGCTGCAAGTGGAGGAGTGGGGAATCAAACCCGGTTCTCCCAGATTAGAGTCCACACCAAACTGGCTCCAGAGGCCTTTCATATCCCCTCTTGCCAGGTCCTTTAACTAGAGGTGCCAGGGATTGAACCTGGGACCTTCTGCAGGCCAAGTCTTCCACTGGTCCCAAGCCCCTCCCCACCCTGGCTAGGCCAGGACAAACCCTCCGGAGAGGCAGGGCGTGCTGCACCTTAGCCACAAATCCACCCAATCTCTCTCTCTTTCTCTCTCGCCCGACGCGTTCTCCCGCTGAGGTCTCCAGTCATTACTCTCTCCACTCCCTCATTACCCGAATGCGCCATTATACTTTCGCTCACTTTAAAATGATCTCTTATTATCTCTCCATGGAAATTGCCCTAGCAACAAGCGCCTTCCTTCAATATCTATCAAGCCGAAGAAAGCCATTAAAGAAATTGCCGCGCGCAGCACGGACACCCTCCCACCCAGCTCCGCTCTCCATCTCCCCCCCACCCACCCCCAGCAGGTAGGAACGAGGTAATTTGCAACGCCGCTCTAGCGCCATCTACAGGTCGCCGGCGGAAGGTTCGGCAAGCCGCCCAACTCGTCGTCGTTATTGCCAAAGCCAGACCCGACGACGCACGATAGAGACGCGTGCGGCGGCTCCACCGCTCCAGCCGCGGCCTCGTCTTCCCCGGGAGCGCCCGCGTCACCTTCCAGAGGCTGCCAGGATTTAAGGAACGCGGAGCAGGCCGGCATCAACAATTCAGGAGCCAGCGGACAATGTGCAGACTGAGCCAATGCTTAGCAATCACACGGTGTTTTGGAAGGAAGTTGAGAGTTATTTTGAGCAGCAGACAAACCTTTCCTGTTTGGTTTCTCTGACATCGGCAGGAGAGGCCTCTTCACTTCGCTGGCGTTCCCGATTCGTTTGCTTCTTTTAGGGCCTTTTACACCATTTGAATGTAATGTGCCTTTCTGGGGGGAAATATACCGAAGAAGCTGCAGTGTTTAAAAGAGGGTACTGGGTTTGACATGGAAGCTTTCCAGTCATTAAACTCAAACATTTCTTGCAGTAGAAGAGATGGGGTGGGTGGAGTCAGGAGAGAGCAAGGGATAAGAAACGGGTTTCTAAGCTGTCCCAATTAAAACCAGTTTAAAGAAAAATGAGTGGAAATAATGAACACTGTGAAAACAAAGCGTTTGAAACAAACAGTTCAGAAAATGCTGCACAACTCCTGACTGTGCTCTTTGGTATCCTACTTACTTGACCCCCATATGGTGGCCAACTCTGGGTTGGGGAATCCCTGGAGTTTTGAGGGTAGAATGTGTGTGTGTGTTTGGGGGGGGGTGGCTTCAGCAGCCATGTTGTCCCATAAAGCCCTCCCTTCAGAGTTCCCATTTCTCCCAAGGGAACTGATCTCTGTAACCTGGATATCAGTTGTAATGCCAGGAGATCTCCAGGCCCCGCCTTGAGGCTGGCAACCCTATCCCCCAGGCACCCCTCCACAAATTGGCCTAAACCTCTTACCTTATGCAAGTCCATCTATGCATCTCCCTCCGCCAAGCTGCTTAAATAAACGCTCCTGAGTTGAGAACAAGGAAAAAACAATAAGACCCCAGCAGAGTCACCAGCTCCTTGTTGGGAAATTCCTGGAGATGTAAAGGTGGAGCCTGGGGAGGGTGAGAGTTAGGGTTGGGGGGGGAGAGACCCCCACCAGCAGTGCTCCCTCTGAGCGGTGGAGTCCTGTGAGCAAGAATCCTACTTTGTGAACTACTGGCATTAAAGCCGCGAGCGAGCGATTTGGCCGCTACATGAGTTAGTTCCCGAGCGGAGACAAAAAATGTGTGAGACAGAGGCTAAAAACCCATGAGCTGGCTCACACTGACTCAGCTTAGGGGGAACACTGCCCACGAGGGTATCAGTGCTATAAAGTCTACCCTCCAAAGCTGCCATTTCCACCAGGGGAAGTGATTTCTGTCATCTGGAGATCACTTGTCATTCCGGGAGATCTCCAGGCCTCACCTGGAAGTTGACAAGCCTAGCACCCAGCCGTAGCCTCAGGGAGGGGCAGGTGGATATTCAGAATTCAGTGGAGGGGGTTAGTGCAGGGCGATTCCCTCTTTCTCTGCACTGCTCTGAAGGAAGAACATGGGGGACCTTTTCCCCTTAGATTAATGGCCCGATGAAAGTGAAGACAGGCTAAAAGCAATGAACCCGGCCTGTGTAATTCACTGCCGTGGGAGACGGGGGTGTGATCGACTTCGGCTGGGGTAAGGAAGGTGCTCTATAATTTTTCGGCCATTAAGAGCGTGTCATTATGCCTGGTGGAGGATGGAGGGCCTGCGGTTTCTCACTTCGCCGTCTTCAGCAGGCCCATCGCGGCAGCCGGGGGGCGACAGCTTGTGTCCCCCGTCCCCCCCCCCCCCCCATTTCACCCACACGGACTGCTTGGCCGGAGAGTCGCAACCCCACCCCAAGGTCTGCAGATGGGCAATCAGTGGCTCAGAGCGGCAGACGACACACATTATTGGCCTAATGGGCGTAATTGAAAAGGAGATTTGAAAGATAAGAGACGCTGGGAGAATGCCAGATCAGATCCTGCTGGGGTGACGGATGGAGCTCGTGTGGCTCCTTCTGAGTCGGTTCAGATGGGGGAATTCAGATAAGCACCGTACCTGTGCAGTTCTGCCAGCTAAAACCGTCCACATAGGGCTGCTAGCTGGCTATACAAGAAATAGAAGATATGCCCTCACCTGGATAGCCCCGGCAAGCCCGATCTCGTCAGATCTCGGAAACTAAGCAGGGCCGACCCCGGCAAGTATATTTGGATGGGAGATCTCCAGAGAATACCAGGGCCGGGAGGCAGAGGCAGGCTATCAAGCCACTTCTCTGAGCATCCTCCGTGCCCCAGTAAGAGTCGCCAGAGGCCACCATGACTTCTAAGCACGGGCACACACACACAAATGCAAAAATACCAAAGACAGAGAGAGAAAGAGATAGAAGATAAAACCCTTCTCAGAACCACTTTTCTTTCAAAAGAAAAAGAGTAGAAAGTCGAGAGGAAGGGAGCCAGAAAGCCGGGTTCAAATCCTCATTCATGCCATGGAAGCTCGCTGGGCGACCTTTGGCCAGTCACACACTCTCAGCTTAACCTACCTCACAGGGTTGTTGTGAGGATAAAATGGAGGAGAGGAGAATGACGTAAGCTGCTTAGGGTCTCCATTGGGATGAAAGATGGGAGATAAAAGTTTTTTAAAAAATTAAAATGTGGACATGACAATTGTAGAGCAGTTCTATAACAGTTTATCTTTCATGAGTGGGAAGGGTTGTGCCTTGGTGAGTGGGGTTGCCAGCTTCCAGGTGGGGCCTGGAGACCTCCCCGAATTACAACTGATCTGCAGTCTGCAGCGCTCAGTCACTCTGAACGACCTGGCAGCTTTGGAGGGCGGGTCTATGACATCACATCACCTGCTGAGCTCCCACCGCAAAATCCGCCCTCCGCAGGCTCCACCCTCAGATCTCCAGGAATTTCCCAACTCAGAGTTGGCAACCCTACCTGTGCCAGAGGACCTGTTTTGCATGCAAGAAGACCCCAGATTCCATCCCTGGCATCTCTGTTTAGGTGCTGGGGAAGGCATTTCTCTACCAGAGAACGTGGCATCGGCAGAATTTCACTACACTGGCCAATGGTGTCGATTCATTTTACTTCATTTATAAGCCGCTTTTCTCCACCCCGTAATGCAGACCAAAAGGGGCTTACAATAGTCTCCCTTTCATCCACACATCAGCCCTGTGAGGTGGGTTAAGCTGAGAATGTGTGACCGGCCCAAGGTCACCCAGCAAGTTTCTGCAGCAGAGGAGGGTTTTGAACCTGGGTTTCTCAGATCCTAGTCCAGCTAGATTTGAGTCCCGTAGCACCTTGGAGACCAACCAGGTTTTTGGGGTAGGCCCCGACCTGGATAGCCAGTTTCATTTAATCTCGGGAACTAAGCAGGGTCGACTCTGGCAAGACCTCCTTGGAATATCAGCAGTTGGGAGGCCGGAACAGGCTTTATTCAACCATCTCTCGGAATATCCTCCAGGTCCCCAGTAAGGGTCAGTCACCAGAGGTCGCCATGACTTCCGGGTGCACACACACACATATGCATGTATAAAAAATACAAGGTTTTCAGGGTACAAGCTTTCAAGAGCCAAAGTGCCCTTTGTCAGGGCACTCACCACTATTCCGTGCTGGCTCTCAAAGCAGCTTCCTGTGTTCCTAGATAAAAATCCTGGTCAACAAATTAAAACTGGCCCCACATCTTTCAGCTCGGCATTAAATATGGTTTCCAGATTGGCAAAGATGGATCTAGGGCCAAGTACAGCTAGACCCACTCTAAGAATGTAATACATTTTATTCAAGTCTGGTAAATGAATTTAAACTCCCCCAGCTCTGCAAAGGATGACTGTACTAGGCCCTACTCTAGAGAAAGCTACAGTTTTTATCCCTCATGATGCATTTGATGTTGTACTAAAAAGGTAACGAGTTTAGCACATAAGAACGTCACTTTGAGAGCATGGCCTGAGGAGCAAATCAATCTTTCAGGGATGACTTGCTGGGGGCCTCCATTCCAGCTTTGTTCTTTTCGGCCTCCCCTGCTTCCTTGTCTCACGTATTCTGGTTTCTCACCACCCCGGGGCAAGATATGGCTCTTCTTGGAGCCGTTTGCTTTGCTGCTGGCAGACTGGCTGGCTAGACCAGCCTTCTGTCAACAGCTCTAGTGCCCATCTTTCCAAATGGCCATCCTCCAGCTCTCTTGATCTGTCACTGCCAAAGCTATCAATTGGCAAAGGATGTGGAGCCAAGAGCCGGAGGAAAGGAAAGCCAACAGAGCCAGGCATCTATAATGAACAAGCTTCAGAAAAGGAGGAAAGTCCACACAGGGTGAAGTTTGCAACTGATGCCTGCAGATGGGCTCCCAGAGTGTTTATGCCTAAGCAAGCAGGGGTGGGCAGGTGCCTGGTTCTCCAAGCGGCAGAAACCACCCCGTGTACCGCCCCTTTGCAACTGGCATTGTGAAAGTCAGAGGCGACAAAACAACAAAACTTTTTTTCTACCTCCCCTCTCCTTGGATGGTCAAAGCAGCTGCTTTTCCCTGTCAGGGATTCTTTTAAAGGATAGTCAACTGCCGGCTTTGGAGCACTATTTTGTTAGTTTAATTGATTTGGTTCATAAGTTTCTTCAAAGCATCTATCCACCATCCTGTCTGTTTCGAAAAGTGAAGCACGCGTTGATCGCTGAGACTGCACAGATTTTTTGTTACTGAAAACTTAGGAAGGAAGAGGTACATCGGGGGCAAATAGTTTAATGGAACCCCCTTAATTATCAGTTTTGTACACTGTTAACTACCTATTTGTACCTATCGCTTTCCTCATTCAGCTGACAGCTACTTCAACACCATTTTTAAACCCATGGCATTTTCCTGAACTGTTCCCAGCCAACCAGGGATCACACAAACAATGTCACTGCATCATTAATGATCACGTCATCATGTATCCAGTTAGATGTGGGGTATAGGATGTTGTCACATAGCCAAACGATAATAAGTAGAGGAAGTGTCACTCTCATGGTGAGTAGATCAGATATCACAACCAACTTGGAGCGAGGGCAGTCCTTCCTGCTA
>NW_015162507.1:541293-550198 GCF_001447785.1 Gekko japonicus
TCAAGACTCCTTAAAAAAATTACTGAAATGGGGGAAGGGGGTATGCAGGTTATATTTTTCACCTTCCTTGACTCGTCTTCACCTTGCTAATTACTGAAAACAGGCCAAAGTCACTGTACAGGGTTTATCCATCGATCCTTCTGAAGGCTCTGCAAGATGTATCAATAGCCTTAAATAAATAAATCAGAAAGCTGTGAGGTCATTCAAGATCGTACGCTGCTATGCAGGAGTTTTAAAAATAAACAAGTTCAAGATGCTGTGTTGCACACCTTCCCCCCTTCCCCCATGTAACAACAGAAAATGGAGATGAAATGGCTTTCCATATAGTAGGAAGGAAGGATGCATTTTCTTCACTCTGGTTTGGCTTTGTGGCATCTTCATGGTATATTTAACCCACCCATCTTTCCCTGAGTGGCATACAATATTTCCTTCTCCCCATTCCACTTCATAGAGAGGAATAACCAGCCCAATTGTCAGCTTCTTGTCACAAAGGAGGCTTGAACCTGCTGTCCATGCTCCAAAAGACTTTATGCAGTGCAACACACTAAAGTGTGTATCGATTGCATCAATAGCATGATCATTCAAACTGCCACAACACTGACGGAAATCTGGAAGGTGACTGCAGTCTGGAAAACACCCAAACTGCACTTTGAATCCACTTTCAGTGAGTTCTGGCAATTGTTTGTAAGTGGATTTTCCCGTTTCACACCATAAAATCCAGTTGCAAAGTGCATTGAAAGTGAATTGGAAGGGCATTTTTCTGCATGCGTGAAAGCAACAGTCTGGCTCTTCCAGAAGTCTTCTTTGCTGGTCAAGCACGGGGACCCTTCTGGTGGAATTCTCAAGCCTTGCAGCTGTGTTAAGAAATGCAAAGGCTAAATACAGTCCTTCTAGCAAGATAGATTCAAGTTGAGTAGCCATGTTGGTCTGAAGCAGCAGAACGAAGTTTGAGTCCAGTGGCACCTTGAAGACCAACAAAATTGTATTCAAGGTATGAGCTTTCATGCGCAAAGCACACTTCCTCAGTTATCTTAGAGGTGCCACTGGACTCAAAACTTTGTTCTAGTCCTTCTAGCATTCAGATTCCTTTGATCTGGCCAGCGACTGCTCTGACCACAAGAGAGGTTTAGTCTCTATGCTGGAATGCTCTGAGCGGATATTATGCACTGACCCTTACTTTATCAACTTGGCACAAAATATATTCTTTTCACCAGACTGCCAAAGCCAACGGAATGCTGATCTCTGTTGCTTATGAGCCACCGACAGTGATAGTTTGCTCTGATTCTTTATAAAGCCACCAGGCTTTACAAAGGAAGCAGATCATAAACATGCCTAGTAGATGCTGCCATCAGTTACTTAGATGAATTAGAGATCACTTAGTTAGCCTGCTTCTGTTTGGATCCATAAGTAATCCTTTTATGTGTGTTATGAGAAAAAAATATGAAAAAACACTCTTTTTGTTTGTTTATGGGCAGAAGCAAAAATATGTGTTGCCAAATATGCTAAACAAATTCAGTTGCACACCCCCCCATACATTTCCAGTTTGAGAACAAAGAAGGCATTGCTGAAAACTGTGAAGCTGGCACACCTAATCATATTCATGGACAGAGTAATAGACAGGAAAATTATCTCAGGTTTTTCTGCAATCTGGTATTTTGTTGTTTTGCTTAAATGAGTTGTCCAATTTTGGGAGGGTATGTAATAGGAATAAAACAATCAGGGGGGGACAATTAAAGCTGTGCAATTACATTCAATCAATGCACAATATTTATCTAAACCGTTTATAAGCCACGTTTCTTTCAACGTGTTTGCGGCAGCATCCAATATAAAGCAATACAAATCTCATTAAAACAAAAGCATCAACAAGTAAACAGCAGGTGAAAGCAGCAGGTAAAACAGCTTAAAGCAGCTGATAAAAACAGACTAGCTAAAAAAAAAACCCACTCTAGCAAAACGCTTGGATAAATTTTAACCTGGCACCTAAACCAACCAGGTACCGGCCAAACCACTGTGGGGAGGATATTCCATCAATGAGGTGCCACCACAGAAAAGCCCAGTCCCTGGTTGTCACCCACCTGATATTAAAAGGTGAGTGGGGCATACTACAGGGCCTCTGATGCCAATCCTAATTGATGGACTGGTTGTCATGGAAACAGATGGCCTTTCTGTTATCCTTTTGGGAACTTTAAAAGGAAGAACCAGCTCTCTGAATTTTGCCTGGAAAAACCAATTGGTAACCAATGCAAGCTCCCACCTGGATGGCCCAGGCTAGCTCGGTCTCCTTAGATCTTGGAAGCTAAGCAGGGTCAGCCCTGGTTAGTACTTGGATGGGAGACTACCAGGAAAGTCCAGGGTTGCTATGCAGAGGCAGGCAATGGCAAACCACCTCTGTTGGCCTCTTGCCTTGAAAACCCCCACCAGCGGTTGCCAGAAGTCAGCCGTGACTTAATGGGACTTTCCACCAACAACAACCAACACAAAGTCTGTAAAACTGGCAGGACATGTCCTTTCTAAAGATGATGTAGTATTTTGCACCCAGTGACTGAGCCATACTCCCAGGCAGCTGCAGCACCAGAACAGAAGACGGACATTTCCCTTCTGATGCTGGAAACAAATGATGCTGACTAGCTGCAATGGAGACGGCAAAGGGAGGCCTGCCTGGGCCACTCCCTGGACCACGGATGGATCAGGCTTCTATTGGCAGAAGCCATGTCTAATGTAGTTTGATTCCTTTCTCCCATTTTCTTGGATGCTCCAAGCTGCTTCTTGATCAACGTGACAGTCCCAAGAATTCTTTGGTGCCTCGAACATGACTCATGCAATTGGGGGACATCTGGTTGTGCGTAAACACAAAGCAAGCACTCTCTGTGGAACATCTGCAATGGTCTTGCTAAATAGAGTATCTGCCGGTACTTAATTATCAGAATTTTTTCCCCCAGATATGACGTGCTCAAGGACTCCAAACAGGATAGATGACTCTGTTAGTGCCATGAGATGGATAATCACAAATACCTGAAATTTTGAGTGAGGGATTATTCACAGCATTCCCAAAATGAGTGGGCGTGGAAGAGATTTACAATTTAGTTGTCTCAGCATGTTAACTCAGAAGTAGGTGCTGTTGTATTCACTGGGAGGGGAGCATGGCTCAGCAGCAGAGGTTCAATCCCTGGCATCGCTATTTAAAAGGATAGGGCACTAGGTGATGTGACAGACCTTGACCTGAGCCACTGCCGTTCTGAGTAGACAATACTGAATTTGATGGACAGTATAAGGCAGCTTCAAATGTCAGTGTGTGTAGTGTATTCAAAGCTGCCTTGAATGCATGACATGTTGTGAAACATCTAACTGAACTGTAATGTTAAGCTTCGTCCTGGGCTAGGATCCAAATCCATCCAATAGTATTGCTAGCCCAGGAAGTAACAAGCCAATCCTGAGCGGGAACTAATATGATTGGACCTTATCTCTGCAACCTCATAGGTTGATATTTGTACAGTGGGTGTGGCTACATTAGCCGGGAATGTTTAAAAGCAGCACAGCTGCCATGTAAAGGCTGTTCTGGCTATCAGATGTTGATCCGTGTTGGAGTTGTGTTCGAGTTGAAGAATAAAGTTGTGTTCTTGCTGAATCACTCTCCGACGGCTTTGTTAAGCGAGCGACTTAACAGTGTGTCTGCCAACAAGATTGGGAAGCCTTTATCAAAGGAGGCAAGCAGATGTTGTCTTTGTAGAAGGTATGAGGGCACAATTATATGTTGCATATAGTCTCTGTAGTCCTTCCCCCCCCCCAAGACACCATGACATCAGTGCAGAGGACAGCTCCATCAGTAGCTATTAGCCATGATTTATTTTTTTAATTAATTTATTTTTTTATATTTATACCCCGCCCTCCCCGCAAGCAGGCTCAGGCTGGCTTACAAGGGAGCACTAGTGCTCACACATAAAAACACAGTAAAACAGAATAAAACAGTAAAACCATTTAAATCAACAAAGAATAAAGTGTTCAATAAGAACAGAATGGCCACCATAGTTTGCAGGGGAATATCAGGCTGCTATTAAAGGTGGTATTGCCTATAGTTGGGTACATAGTTCAACTCTAGTTGGTACATAGTCCGGTGGTACCAGTGCCGTGTAGTATTTTGGCAGATATTCTGTGGCCGTCCTTCCGTCACGTTATTAACCACATGATGGTGGTAGTGGCGGCCCCTATGTAAAGGCCTGGCAGAAGAGCTCCGTCTTGCAGGCCCTGTGGAACTGCATGAGATCCCTCAGGGCCCTGATCTCCTCTGGGACCTCGTTCCACCAGGTAGGGGCCGCCACTGAAAAGGATCAGGCCCTGGTCGCTGCAAGCCTTACCTCCTCGGGGCCTGGGATTGCCAGGCGATGTTGTGTCCCCAACTGAAGTGCTCTTGAGGGTATGTATGGGGAAAGGCAGTAAATGATGGGTAAATGAAGCCTCCATTTTCAGAAGCAGTGTACCTCTGAATGCCAATAGCTGAGGGTAGTAGCAGGTGGGGGCTTTGGCCTCCATGTCCTGGCCATGAGACTTCCAGGGCCTCTGGTTGGGCACTATGGGAAACAGGATGTTGGTCTAGATGGATCTTTGGTTCCTCCCTTAGCAGGTAGTCTGAAACTCTTCGGTTAGAAAACATGCCCTGAACAAATCAAGCCAGCAAAAATTATTTTTCTCTCACATTGCTATAATGTTGTGGTCACCCAGTTAAGTTCTGAGCAATTGCAAACAGCAGGCTCTGGCCTTTGTGGTGGTGAATAGCTGTGTGCTGGTGAATGCCGCCAACTGTGCAAATAGAAACTCAACCAGAATGCTGTTCATTTCAAATTCTGAGCAAAGCAAACAGTTTGAGAGCAGGCGATGCTTAACTTAGGAAAGCATGCGAGTGGGGTACATTCAAAATGTTTGAGCGTGTTATTCATGAGGACTGACATCAATAGTTTGGTTGGTATAGCACTTAATATGTTGGACTAGGACCCAGGTTCAAATCCCCACTTGCCCATGAAAGACTGCAGAGACCAGGTTCGAGTCCCTAATTTGCCATGCAGCTTGTTGGATGACCTCGGGCCAGTGTTGTTTTCACAGCCTAACCCACCTCACAGGGTAGTTGTCTGGGTAAATGCAAGAGACGTGATCAATGTATGCCACCCTGAGGTCCTTGGGCAGAGGGCAAGATAAAAATGCAATAGATAAATAATGAACAATCACTACTGTACACTTCCATGGTAGAGATGCATGATGCTGCATTCTAGAAGCTGACGCATAGGTGTGCAGAGGGTTAGGGTTGTCAGTCTCCAGGTGCTGGCTGGATATCTCATCAGATTACATCTGATCTCCAGGTGACAGAGATCAGTTCCAGTTCACCTGAAGATGGCTACTTTGGATTGTGGATTCTGTGGTATTGTACCAGGGGTGGCCAAACTGTGGCTCGGGAACCACATGTGGCTCTTTCACACATATTGTGTGGCTCCTGGCAGGGCAGCTGGGGAAGCTAAATATCATTAGCAAATAAATATCATTGGACAAATAAATATCATTATCAATATCTGCTTTTACCCCTTGTTGTTATTATTTTTAGTAATGTTAGTAAAAAGCAAACCTGCATATTTTCCAGATAAAAACATGTACTATTTGTTCATGTCTTGCAGCTCTCGAACCTAGGGTTGCCAAGTCTCACCTTGTTCTGGAGCGGGGGACTCCCGTGTTGATCCTGGAGCGCGCATTCCATGAGTGCATATCCTTCCATGCATGTCCAGGAAGTGACGTGACGACGCTGGGCACGCTGGGGGCAGGGCCACGACTATCCGAGGGAAAACCATAGAGTTTTCCCTCAGATGACTGTGGCCCCGCCCCCAGCGTGCCCGGCGTGGTCGTGTCACTTCCTGGTGACGTGCACGTCGGGGTGGAGTTCCCCCCGGGGCCCGATCCGGCGGCGGGGAATGGGCCTCTGGGGCGGGGGGTGGCAAGCCTACTAAAACCTCTGATGTTTATACTATGTGGCTCTTACGTTAAGCAAGTTTGGCCACCCCTGTATTATAACCTAATGAAGTCCCTCCCCTCCCCGAACCCTGCTCTCCTCGGGCTCCCCCCCGCCCCCAAAAATTTCCAGTTATTTCCCAACACCAAGCTTGCGACCCTAGCGTGGGGCATTTGTGCCCGCCCAGTGCAGTGTGTAATGAACTCTGGATCAGCCTTTCCCCAGAACGAGACTTTCTCTTTAGAAGACCTGCCAAGGGGGAGTCAGCAGTATGAATAGTCCCACAGCAACTATTTTACAATATCCTGAGATCAGAGAGAGAGACAAAGATGTGTCAGAAATTAGAGAACATCAGGAGCAGGGAGCAGGGGAGGCAGAGAGGAAGGCCAGCAGTTGTACTTAAAATTGATGGAACAATCAGTCCGCGGCTCAGGCAATTTTGAGATTAGGGCTCCTTTCTGGTAGGCGGCTGGATCTTCCTTTGATGAAAGAGCCATCCCTCGCCCATCCTTCTCTGCAATCTCTCCTCCGCCAGTGCGGCAACCCCCGTGCTTCACTCCTGACCCACTTCCTTCGGTCTGCTCGCCTCATTTTCTTCAAGTGCAGTTTTAGCTCCAAACCACATAAACACCTTGTTTAAATTGCTTTAATCTCCAAGCGCTCCTTCTATTGATCCCAAACAGTTAAGCTGTCAATCAGGCGTATTCTCTTCATGCTCTGGAGGACGAGGCCAGAAAGATTAAAACAACAAGTGAATGAGATGGGGGGGGGGACGACAGAGGGGGGGCACGAGAAAAAGCTCATTGGAATTTCCAAAGAGTGCTGTCTCTTACAGACGGTGAGAGCAGGACCCCTTAACGCAGATGAAAAGCACAAGGCACTTTGTTAAGCTATTAGAAAAACTGCTGTGCAGGACATGGAAAGAATACCTTAATGAGGGCCAAGGCCAAATGACAAGAGGCAGGTGCAAGCTTTCGGGTTCATCAGAACTCTCCTTCAGGCTGGATGTTCAGAAACAAGCAAACAAAAAACTTGGGGAGGCAGAGCGAAATTGCTGGGAATGATGGGGAGGGGCTGTGGCTCCGTGGTGGAGCATCTGCTTGGCATGCAGAAGGTCCCAGGTTCATTCCCAGGTAGGGTTGCCAACCTCCAGGTGGTGGCTGGAGATCTCCTGCTATTACAATAGATCTCCAGGCAACAGAAATCAGTTTACCTGGAGAAAATGGCTGCTTTGGAAGAAGAAAAAGAAGAAGAGGAGACTGGATTTACACCCCGCCCTTCACTACCCAAAGGCGTCTCAGAGAGGCTTACAATCTCCTTTCCCTTCCCCACCCCACAACGGACACCTTGTGAGGTAGGTGGGGCTGAGAGAGCTCTGAGAGAACTGCTCGTGAGAGAACATCTCTGAACGAACTTGTAACTGACCCAAGGTCACACCAGCAGTTGCATGTGGAGGAGTGGGGAATCAAACCTGGTTCTCCCAGATCAGAGTCTGCGCTCTTAACCGCTACACCGAGCTGGAAGGTGGACTCTGTGGCATTATAGCCCACTGAAGTCCTTCCCCTCTGCAAACCCTACCCTCCTCAGGCTCCACCCCCAAAATCTCCAGGTGTTTCCCAAACTGGAGCTGGCAAGCCTAATTCCAGGCATCTCAAGTTGAAAGGACCAGGCAGCTGCTGATGTTATGAAGGAATGACATTTGGGGCAGTATGGGTTTGTAAATAGAGTCTAGTGATTTGGCATTAGTAGATGGCAAAACGTGTTGTAAGAAATGGGTAGATTTTAAGTTAGGTTAGGTTACAACTGTACTTTTCCTTGGCGTAGCAGCATGGCAGATTGAAGGAACTTAGCCACTTTCTCAGTTACTTCAACAGAGGAATCATTCAAAAGTTTGTAAACTTTATGGGAATCTGAAAAACCCATCATGTTGGCCAACATAGAGTTTAGCTATTTAAAGCGTATATTTACATAAAAGTGACATCGCAACAAAACATGTAAGACACATCCAGATCCACAAGGGCAATGTCTAGCCACATATGCTGTTTTATTGAATCTACCATACAGAATGGCAGATGGCATGGCATTGCATCTGGCTAAAGAGACAGCTCTGCATAGTTGTGGCACTTGTAAAGGTAAAGGTTCCCTTGCTCGAAAGCCAGTCGAATCTGACTCTAGGGTTGCGGTGCTCATCTCCATTTCAAAGCCGAAGAGCCAGCGCTGTCCGAAGACTTTTCCATGGCCGGCATGACTAAACACCAAGGCGCACGGAACACTGTTACCTTCCCACTGAAGTGGTACCTATTTATCTACTTGCAATTTCTTGCTTTTGAACTGCTAGGTTGGCAGGAGCTGGAACCAGAGACGGGAGCTCACTCCATCATGCGGCACACTCGGGTCTCGAACTGTTAAACTACTGACCTTCCACAGCCTGCAGTTCAGCGTCTTAACCACTTGAGCCACCGCAGCTCCTGCGGCGCTTGTAGGGAGGATAAATATGAAGCCATCCTACCTACAGTGAGGGGAATCACAAAGCTCAGAGGAGAGCAGGTTTTGTTGGCGAGACTATGTAACTCCTGACGCTCAATATCCAACATCCTCTGTTTGATCAACTGGAATGCACCTGCTGATGGGAGCATAGTCAGAATTTTAGTCAGTGGACTGAGTGATATCAGAAAAGACGGAGAATAGGGTAATACTTGAGAGGCAGAGCTTCTGCATGGTCAATCCCCAGCATCTCTAGTTAAAAGGACCAGGCAGTTGGGGATGCGAAAGACCTCTGCCTGAGGCTTTGGAGAGCTGCTGGTGATCTGAGTAGACAAGACCCAGACCAAGGGTCTGGTTCAAAGGCAGCATCATGTGTTCACGTGATGGAAGCTCCTGTTAACAGTATGTAAGAAGTCTTTTATAGACCGACAGTCC
>NW_015162507.1:550244-555341 GCF_001447785.1 Gekko japonicus
TGAACCGCTTCACTGTGCTGCTGGGCCTGTCAGTGTGGGGATAAGGAGAGGCAGGTGGCAGGCGCATTAGCTGCAAGTCCTAGATAAACAGTCTATCCTACTTAAAAACAGAGGATCTGCTTGTTGCACCTGAAGAACGCATCTAAGCCCACAACAGTTCCTGTTGGAATAAATGGTGCTGGTCTTTAAGGGGCCACAAGACTCCTGTTTATTTCTGCTGCTGCTTGCAAAAGAGTAGCTGAGTTAGTCTGTGGTAGCAAAATACAACAAAAAAAGCTAGTGGCACCCTAAAGAGGCACATTTATTTCCATGTTCAGACTAACAAGGCTATCTGTTTGGAACTGTAGCAGTAGAGAAGAGCAAGAGCCCAGTAGGACTTTAAAGACTAACAAAAATTGTGGTAGGGTAGGAACTTTTGTGAGTATCTGAAGACGTGAGCTGTGACTCACAAAATCTCCTACCCTGCCACATATTTTGTTAGCCTTTAAGGTGCTACTGGACTCTTGCTCTTCTTTACTGCTACAGGCAGACTAACCCATCTTGATCTATCTCTTTGGAGCTGGGTTCACTCAAGAGAAGAAGAAGAGGAGACTGGATTTATACCCTGCCCTTCACAACCCAAAGGTGTCTCAGAGTGGCTTACAAACTCCTTTCCCTTCCCCTCCCCACAACAGACACCCTGTGAGGTAGGTGGGGCTGAGAGAGCTCTGACAGAAACTGCTCTTTTTCAAGGACAGCTCTTATCAGAACTATGGCTTGCCCAAAGTCATCCAGCCAGGTGCAAGTGGAGGAGTGGGGAATCAAACCCGGTTCTCCCAGATTAGAGTCCGCGCACTTAACCACTAACCAAACTGGCAGGCTTGCTTGAGCTGGGTTCACTCAAGGCCAAAAGCTCGTAGGGTTTTCAAAGCAAGAGACAGACAGAGGTGCTTTGCTGTTGCCTGCCTCTACTTAGCAAGCCTGGAATTCCTTGAAGGTCTCCCATCCAAATACTAACTAGGGCCGGCCCTGTTTAGCAGCCAAGATCTGACAGAATCTGGCTAGCCTGCACTATCTAGGTCAGTTTAGGGCAGCCATGTTTATCTTCCTGTATCTATACCTTTTCGATTCAATTAGAAATGCTATTGCTTCGTATGAATCTCCTATGGTTTAAGGTTTTGATTGCACAGTAACAGTTATCTATAGCCCTAAGCAGGGTGAAGCAATGAATGGAAGGAGTAAGAGGGATCAGAGCCACTATGCCCATCCCCAACATGGTGGGGGGGGGGCACCTGCTTTTCATGCAGAAGATTCCAGGTTCAGTTCCCAGCATCAATGTACAAAACACCAGTATTTAATTTAATTTAATTTAATTTAATAATGCCTATAGAAATACTAACATAGGATGAAAAACAACAACCATGTGGTTCAGCATATAAGTACCTAATCCCAGTATCAAGACAAATATCGGTTTACAAAAATACAGTTTTAAAAGTACATATTATCTACACATGTAAGAACCAATACCATACATGTTTTGGCACAATGCCTTCCTCGGTGGTATGAATTAAACTGAGGACTCCATTAACTTAATTAAATACAGAAAACTGACCATAAAAAGAATAGGCTTGACATGCCCTGACCTGGATAGCCCAGGCAAGCCCAGTCTTATCAGATCTCGGAAGCTAAACAGGGCCTAAGTACTGGCAAGTACTTAGAAGGGTGACCTCCAAGGAATACCAGGGCTGGGATGCAAAGGCAGGTCATATAAGCCACCTCTGTCCAAGCCCCACTAGGGGTCGCCAGAATTCACCATGCCTTCCAGGCTTGCAAGCACATACACCCACAAATACTCACAACAACAACAAAAATAGACCTGTAATGAAACAAGAAAGAAAAATTAACAGTAATTACCTCATTGTTAGATGGGAAATAAAATTAATTTAAATTTTAGAATTCATAAAATGTGGATAGCCTTACTTACACTAAGATATTCACTCATGGAGTAAGAGGTATCAACTTGTCTTGTAATCCATTATGGGCAACTCATCAAAATGCAGAATGTTTCCTTTGTCCATGGATCTACAACGCGCATAAAATATTTGGCACAGAAATTACAAATCGAAAATTGTCTTATTGGTCAAAGGGGGTGGTGGTGAATGGCCAATTATTATTATTTTTAATTGTGCAGTATTTACCTTCTTAGGTCAGATCAGACATGCTCAGTGGAGTGCTCAAGGTGAGAACAACCAAAAAAGGATCGGCATCATGGTCACCCATCTCCTCCTTGCCCTTTTCTACTGCTACTGCTCTTTTCTACTCTTGCCCTTTTCTATTGCTCAGAGGCTCCGATCAGACGCAAAAGTTGCCACGGAATCAGCACAAATACCGGGCGGATTATAAAGGCGAGATCACACAGCAACATCTGGCCAGCATAGTGCACCCATCGCAGCCAGCCGAAGATGCAGAGTAAAAAGCTACCTCCGAAAGTCCACTAGCAAACGGCTTGCGATGGGCCGCTGCCAGACTCTCCTTGTGTGATCGCTCCAGCGCACTCCTCTTGCTTCATTGGAGCGCGCCGGGAACGTGCGCCAATGAAGGAAACTGCCGTCACGTCTGATCATGTTTGCACCGGGACATACTGTGCCACCGCAAACAGCCACGCCCCCCCCCCCCCCGCGTTTCCCAGCAAGTATGAACGGGTCTAAAGACAGACTAACACGGCTACCCATCTTGATCCATCTCTTCTCTATACAGAAAGTGTATGTGTGTGTGGGGGGGGGCATGATACAACAGAAAGAACGACACAGAGGTAATCAGCAACACCTGAGAGAAGAATATTATACCAGCCTAATTCCAAACATCAACCCTAAAACAGCAGTCAAGTCCCTCAGACACACAACCAGTCGATTTCTTCATTTCAAACCTCTTGGCACCAAAGTATCCGTGACGATCCAGAAGGACTCCCTTTTCTTCAAAAGCTGAATTTTTGTGAAGAGTGCACTTGCAGTTTTTCTGTGAGCCAGAACTTAAGATCCTTATCTGTGTGTCCCAAGGCCATGTAGCGCTTCACAAGTGGAGCTGGCAATTTTTGCTGTCTGATGCAGCTTCAGTGTTCATATATTCTCACTTTAACCGGCTGTGTTGTTACATTCCTACATACAACAAATCACATGGACACTGTATACAATAAAAGATACCTTTCAAGTTACAGTTAAGAAAAGATCTAACAGAGTACTTCTAGTCCTTGAAGGATTTTGAAATACATTGCTTTTAAGGCCAAGGCAACAAAGAGAACAATTGCCACATGAAAAATAGCCTTTTGGACTGTGCCCCACCTCTGCCAGGGTATCATCCAAAATATGTTATTTAAGTGCACTCCTAACCAACATATCTTTAAGATTTGTAGCCCTTTTAAAAGTAAATAGGGAATTGGACCCACACCAAGCTATCTCTCTATATAATAATTGTCATTTGGGGTGGCACTTTCCAGAACATTCCACACGCTCCCAAATCAGTTGGCTCAATGATGTGTCGCTCAGAAGCTGTCCCTATCCACTGGCTGCGTTGCCCAAATCCCACTCACAGAAGCGGCACCGGCCAAAATTTTCCTCAGAAGACAGTTACTTCCCCTCCCTGAAGGGCCTCACATTTGCCATGATGCGGTAGCAGCGGCCTGGTTTCCCCACGCCTGGCCCTGGTGGGGTCTCTCCAAGGTTGGCGGGTGGAAGGCGACCCAACTTGGCCCGGAGAGACAAAGACACCAAGCACGCAGGCTGGCCGGGCCCAAGCAGGCCTTAGCAGAGCAGCAAAAGCCCGGCGGCCGGTGACACGTGCCCAGGAAGGTGCACCCGGAGAGAGAGAGAGGTGGCGGTGGCACTGTCAAGGACGGAGGAGCGCTGGATTACATGTGGGGTGACACCGCTCGCCTGTTTGCCGTGGCTCATTCAGAAAAGGCAGAGCCCGGATGAAGGCAGTGGCGGCGTAAGCCTGCTGTGTGTGTGTGTGGGGGGTCCTGTGTGGTGTCCCCTGGTGCCTCCCGCCTCACCATACACTGGGCAGGCAGGTGTGCTGGCAGACTGACTCACTGGTGCCACCTCGGCAGGGCAGCCCACGGGTAAGCAAGCCCGGCCCACTGCGGCGGACTCCGGCATCGTCCTCACCATCTCCCCACACCCCAGGTCAGCTGCACCCCCTGCCCCATGGCAGGAGGGAGGGAGGAGGGAAGCGGGCGGCAGGCAGCCTCCCCAGACGGACAGCTGCCATAGCCCAGCAGCCTCCACACATTGTCTCAGCTGGAACCTCTGACCTGCACAGCCCGGGCTAGCCCAGCCAGGGGAGGTCAGATCTGGCCAGCTGAGCAAGGTTGCCGCTGGCTGGCGCTTGCGGTGGGTGACACCATATTTAACCTGCTTCCAGCCTATGCTGCTAGTCTTCTTTGACCTTCAATCTTTCCCAGCATCAGGGTCTTCTCCAGTGAGTGCTCCCTTCTCATTTGGTGGCCAAAGTATTTTAGCTTCAGTTTCATTATCTGGCCTTCCAGGGAACAGTCAGGGTTGATTTCTTTGAGGATTGACTGATTTGTTCTTCTTGCAGTCCAAGGGACTCTCAAGAGTCTTCTCCAGCACCATAGTTCAAAAGAATCTATTCTTCGGCACTCGGTCTTCCTTATAGTTCAACTCTCGCAGCCATACATGACTACTGGGAATACCATTGCTTTGACCATGCGGACTTTTGTTGACAGGGTGATGTCTCTACTTTTTATCATGCTGTTTAGGTTCGCCATCGCTTTCCTCCCAAGGAGCAGGCGTCTTTTAATTTCATGACTGCTGTCACCGTCTGCAGTGATCTGGAATCCCAGGAACGTGAAGTCTGTCACTACTTCCACGACTTCCCCTTCTATTTGCCAAGGAGTGATGGGGCCGGATGCCATGATCTTAGTTTTTTTGATGTTGAGCTTCAAGCCCACTTTTGCGCTCTCCTCTTTTACCCTGAGCAAGATGCTCTTGAGGTCCTCTTCACTTTCTGCCATCAGAGTGGTATCGTCTGCATATCTGAGGTTGTTGATCTTTTCCCCAGCAATCTTAATTCCCACTTGTGATTCAACTAAGCCAGCAT
>NW_015162507.1:555495-555672 GCF_001447785.1 Gekko japonicus
TCAAGAGACATGTGAGGGGGTCGGGTCCCCCCATCTCTTTAAGGCCCTGCCATAGTTTGTTGTGATCCACACAGTCAAAGGCTTTAGCATAGTCAATGAAGCAGAAGTAGATGGTTTTCTGGTACTCTCTTGCTTTCTCCATAATCCAGCGAATGTTGGCAATTTGATCTCTAGTTC
>NW_015162507.1:558754-566305 GCF_001447785.1 Gekko japonicus
ATGCGCAGGGTACGCTCTGTCACTTTCGGGGGGATTTAAACATCCCCCCGAAATATTTATCAACTTTTTCGATTTCGACAAACCTCCCCCTCCCCCCCAAGTGCCCCCGGAGCGCGGATTTAGCGATCCGCACTCACGGGGGCAACTTGGCTATTAGTATAAGGATTTTTCAGAATAGTATATTAGAATACAAGGAATATTAGATTGTTTGGCTGACATATACTGCTTCCACCTCAAAAGAGAAAGTAAAAATGCTGTTAAGTGAGCTTCATGCTCTTAGAGTGAATGGAGAGTCTCAAATTTATTTTGACATATTTATTGCTTTACAACCATTGAACTTATAACCTTAGCTTATTATTTCTGTTTTTGCATAGCTTAAAACATTTTCATCATGTTACACGTTAATTTGCTGTTCAGCCCGTCTATAAGTTTGAACTTTACATTCTATTCCACTGTATTTGGAAAAATGTGCTTTGCACACAAAAGGTGTGCCACTTGACTCTACATTTGTTCTACTGCTTCAGACCAACACGGATGACTACCTGGATCTATCTGCTAAGAAAGAATTGGCATCTTTGGGTTTTCTAAACACATCAGTATGAATTTCCATAGCTTCCTTTTTAATCAAAACATCTAAAAAGTTAATCTTGGACCTGTCATACAACATTTCAAATTTAATACCGTGAGGTTTAGTATTAATATACTGACCAAAATGGATAACGAACTCCTCTCAACCTCTCCAAATGATGAAAATATCATCCAAGGATTTTTTATATAAGATGATGCTGTCCCTATAGATATTATTATCGCTATGGAGGATATAGGTATTTTCTAATTTATCTATGAACAGATTTGCTGATTCTGGGGCAAATTTACACCCCGTGGCTGTGCCTGGAATTTGCTAAAAATTGTCCTCTAAATTGGAAGAAATTATCTGTCAAACATAACTCAGCTAAATGGCATAAAAAGGCGGCGGCGGGGGGGGGGGCTGGAGAAACGCTCCCTTCTGTCCAAAACATCTTACAAAAGGCCCAGAGCCTCATCCTGCAGAATGTTTGTGTACAAGGAAACAACATCCATAGTCCCAAAAATAATCTCCAATACCCCCTGGACATTGTTAATATGATTAAAAAATCCATTGTGTCTCTCAAGTAAGCTGCAGTGCAGGGGACAAAAGGTTTTTAAAAGATACATTTTCAGAGGTTCCACAATAGAGTCACAGCCTGAGACAATATGCCTTCAATAAAACTTTATTGGTCTTACAGGTGCCACTGGACTCACATTATGTTCCGTTGCTTCAGACCAACATGGCTACCCACCTGAATCTGTTCCAGTTTGTTTAAGTTGTACCAAACCGGCAACCTTGAACATTCAAGTTCTTTAATTTCCTCCTCTACAAGGTCTTGAAACACCAGTACTCTAAGATTTTTTTGTAGGGGGGGTGGTTAAAAGTAGATTTGTGTTTCAATGTATTGTTAAGTGAGCCATCGTCAAGTATATTTCTGTCCTTGGGAAAATCTCCAAGTCTGATTTTTCTGTATATGGACCGTATACCTGTTCAGACTGGGGCTCACATGACCAAATCTCCTCAATTCCAAAACCAGGCTGTCACATTTTGTCCCTGCCCTTCCGCTAAGGAGCTCAGGGTGGCCAATATGGTTTCTTTTTTTGCTAAGGAGACAAACAGACAGAAAGAAAGGGGAAAAGCCATACCAAATATTCCCAGAACCTGTTATCCAGGAGATTAAATCTCAGGAGCTTCCATTGTCTGGATATATAAAGAGCGCTATATATTGAAACGCCAATCGCCACTTTGGGGTCAGGAAGCAATTTTCTTCAGGCCAGTTTGGCCAGGGATCATGGAGGGGTTTTTTGGCCACCTTCTGGGCATGGAGCAGGGGACACTAGGGGTAGGGTGGAGGAGGTAGCAGTGAATTTCCTGCACCGTGCAGGGAGTTGAACTAGATGACCCTGGAGGTCTCTTCCAACTCTATGATTCTGTGATCTGAACAACAGGCAGCCCTGGCGGGAAAGATGAGCTAGCAAGTCATTTTATCATTAGCACTGAGGGTAATGACACTGCTAATGTGGCACATTGAATTGGATGTGATCAGTGAAGGGAAAAGGAAGGTGAGGGGTAGAACTTGTGTCCCCACCATTGAAACAGCCATCATAACACAGCCTCATTTTGAAAAAGATCAGAGCTAGCTTATTGCACTGATGTCCCACCTTTCTTCAGTCATGGAATTCAAGGGGGCATGGTTGGGATTCCCAGGAGACTTCCCATACAGGAACTCAACCACCCCACATGTGCTTAACAACAGCCACACTGGTGGACCATGCCATGTCCCTGTCTATAAGCCATATTATATAAATATATGGGTGATTATTTTACATGGCCCACCTCCCCTAGCCACCCTTAAAGGTAAACTTTATGGGTAAAGCACACATTTAGAACACAGAAGTATTCCATAAATGTGTGGTCCAAGTGCCTTTTGCCCAATAAAGGCACTTGGGCACAGTCCAGGTGAGGAAGATAAAAAACAGAATTTATTGCAATAAAAGCGGAGTAGAGCAAGGCCGAAGCCGCCAAACCAAGCTGCTCTGACCCCATCAGGGTGGTCAAATCTTTTATACCCCTGCTGACACGCAAGCACATGTTGGTACATATACAAAGCTGTGGGTTACGTTGTACAGGTAAAATCATCACGAGAACTACCCTATTTAGTACATATACCACTTATAAGGAAAAGGCCATGTTGGCATCATTCCATTGGTCCAGACCTGTTGCGCAGCATAGAATTTATTACGCACGTGTGCCCAACTAGTTGAATCCAGCTGGGGTCTCCAGAACCCCTTTAGTATCATATGGCTAGCAGAAGCAAGAAGGCACAGCTCAGCTTGTGTAGATAAGAACGGAATGTGGCAAAGATGCTGACTTCCCAGGTGCCTGTTTTCCTGGCCTGGGACATCCACTTGGTATCAGTCAAGCCTGACTGTATCCTAGCAACATGTGAGGCACTTTGGTAAGTCTGTGTTGCAACTCTAGGCCTGTGTCTCAAATAAGGGCCCAGGTTAAACCTTTGACTCTCTCAGTGAAATGATCTCTAGGTGGATGGAAAGACCATTGAGCTAGAACTTGGAGAACCAGGGTAGGCAACAGTGGGCTACATTGCAGTGGGTGGAGAACATACTTTGCATGAAGAAGGTCCTCTGTTCAGTCCCCAACATTTCCAGCTCAATGATTTCAGATAACAGGTGTTGGGAACGATCTTCCTCTACTGAAGAACAGCTACCAGTTGGAGAAAACTATACTTTTTGAGATAAGTCTAATGACATGAGCCAGTGTCTTATGCCTTATTTACATATTTCCTGCTCTTCTAGGTCATCATCCTGCTCAAATTTACCAACTTGTCCCTGAACTGTCCATGCTTCAGCTTGTCCTAGGGCTGCCAAGTGGGGGCGGGGAATCCCCCGCTTTGGAGGCCCAATTTCCGCCGTGGCGGAATCGGGCCCCAGGGGGAACTCCGCCCCCGAAGCCACGTCGCTCACATTGGGGGCGTGGCTCAGATCGTCAGGGGTGGGATTGTCCACCGAGAGCTCCCGGAGCCCGGCGAGGCTCCCCCACTCCGAGGGGTGAGTAGACTTGGCAACCCTAGCTTGTCCTCTGGCAACAGTCTATTTGAAAACTCCAAATATTAACAGTACAGTCCTAAGACAGCTTTCCTGGGTGTAAACCCCGGGCTAACCTGATCTCACCAGATCTCAGAAGCTAAGCAGGGTCAGCCTGGTTAGTTCTTAAATGAGAGACCACCAAGAAAGTTCAGGGTTGCTATGCAGAAGCAGGCCTAGACCTCCTCTGAAAGTCTTGTTTCTTGAAAATCCCAGCATTAAGTCAGCTGAGACTTGACGTAACAAAAATAAAAGCCCCACTGAATAGACATTAGTAGGATTCTGAACACACTTGCTTAGGATTGTCGTCTAAGAATTCTTTTAGCAAGACAGAGATTTGAAAATCAGAGATTTGATGTCAAAAGCAAAACACAGTTTCAAAAACAAAAGGGGTTATTCCAGCCTACATTAAGTCCCCCCTCCTTCCTCCTCTATGTGTAAGAACTCCAGAGAAAGTAAGACAAATGACAAGACTGAGATGTCCGTCTTCAGCTAAGAAAATAAGAATAGGCCTGCCTGCTACATCAGACCAAACGTCCATGGTGTCCAGCGTCCTGTTTCCCATAATGGGCAACTAGATGCTCCTCAGAAGGTCTATCAGCAGGACAGGGAGACCAAAGCCTTCCCAAGGTTGTTGTGCAGGGAAAGGGTTACATACCTCCAAAGATGAAAGGCATGCTAATAGCTTTTGATCTGAGAATGAAAACTGGATATTATCCTACAGTCCCTGCAACGAGCTCAAATCTGCCATGCAACGTGTGCTGTTCCAAATCTCCCTGTTCGCTTATATTTTAACTCTGACGGAAAGGGGGGAAAAGACATATTTTTAGCAACGGAATATAGCCAAAAGGTGACATTTAACACATGTTTGATTTGAGAACTGTTTGTAATCCTTGCACATCAAATGGCACAGAGAAAGAGAGAGACAGAATATAGGTTGTTTGCATTGATGTTCAGCATCACCTAAATCATAGCTCGGTGCTATGAGCCATTGGGAGCGGTACAAAGGAGAAATGTGCAATTGCCTTTGCAAAAATGCAGCGCAGTGGCTTACGGGGGTTTCATAGCCATTGCAAACTCTGTTGCCTCCCCAAATGCCTGGGTTTATTCATTCATTTATTAAAGGGCATTTACAACCCATTTTTCAACAAGATGTGTTCTCAAAGTGAACTGTGGCCATAATAAAGACAATAGACTCTAAAGCAATAAAATGATTTCAAAACAATATCAAACCCAAGCAAAATCCACAGCGCTGATTTTCATGTGCTTCTAGGGTTGCCAACTCTGAGCTGGGAAATTCCTGGAGATTTGAGGGGGGAGCCAAGGGAGGGCGGGGCACCCCGCCAGAGACTCCTTCCTCCAAAGCAGCCATTTTCTTCAGGGCATCTGATCTCTATAGTCTGGAATTCAGTCGTAATTCCAGGAGATCTCCAGGCCCCACCTAGGGGTTGGCAACCCTAACACAGCATATGGCTCCCACTACAGAACCAGGCTGATGGGAACACTAAAACTGGCTTTTAGTTTGTGAGATGATGGGTTCTATTTAAAGAATTTATTCAGAGGATTTTGGCCCTGGCTCTTCTGATCTTTAAGGTGTGCAGTGTAACACACATTGTATGGGTGCATCCATTTTATGCTCACAACAACCCTGTGATGTAGGCTAGGCTGAGAGGCGGCAACTAGCCCATTGTCAGGGTAGGGAAATGAACTAGGGCTGCCAAGTCCCCCCGGGGGGCGGATTTCCCCCCGCTTTGGAGGCCCGATTTCCGCCGCCGCGGAATCGGGCCCCGGGGAAAACCCCACCCCGGCGTGCAAGTCAGCCGAATGTGACGTGCTGATGCCGGGCGTCAGCATGTCACATCCGGCTGACGTGCACGCGGCGCGCGCTCGCGAGCTCGGGACGCCGGCCGGGAGCCCCCCACCGCCAAGAAAAACGCACTTGGCAACCCTAAAATAAACCCTAGTTTTCCAAGTCTGAGTACAATGCTCTAAGCACTACACCACACAATGGGGGGAAATTCCAGTTTTAAAATAATCCAGGGCAGACAAAGTCATCTTTTCAGTTCTGCATGTACCAAATTCCTCCATGCAAAGGATAGGTTTTTCAAGATCATTATCACCTGTCATATTTCCGTGAACCTGAAAAAATCCCGGTTTATGAGCCTGGCAGTGTGTTTTAAACAGTAACTCAACAAGTCACAATGTATTTCGAGAACGTGTTTGCCAGAAGTCAGTTTAAAAACTAGAGCATTAAAACAAAAGCCTTTGACATGGACCTTTCTCAAGCTTCTGATATTCAGCACTAACCTGATACCTGTGCTTCGCCACGGTTTTTAACTTCCATAAATCCATTTATAATACTGATGATGTAAAGTTTGAAATGTAACATTTGTTGTAGGAATTCTAATGGAGAAGATTGTAGTGTAAAAAAATGAAGGGAGACATACATACTTTTTTCTCTCTACTGAAGGACCTCTCTGTAGACTGCTGGGGCAGGCTCCCTCATGGCTTTAAACACCCTGCAACCGCTGCTGCACCTGACAGACAACCGCCTGTTAGGTGTAGGAGGTGGGGAGAGTGTGGTAGAAGCCACCAGAGAGGCTGGGCCAGCAGCATTTCTAAGGTGATCCTGCTGGGGCGGCGTCCCTGACGGATTTAAGTACCCTAATCCTGCTCCTAAACCTGACAGACACCAGACTGTCTGGTGTTGGGGGGATTATTTTTAAAGGCATCAGGGAGGCTGGGCCAGCAGCAGGGCTAAGGCAATCTTGCTGAGCAAACCTCCCCAATGGCTGTAAGCATCCCACCTCCTCTCCTATACCTGACAGGCAGCTGCCTGCCAGTGTAGGAGGGGGAGGGGGAGGAGTATTAGAAGCCACTGTTGAGGTGGAGCTGGCAGGATCACTAAGGTGTTACTGCTGGGGCAGGCTCCCTCGTGGCTCTAAGCACCCTGCAACTGCTGCTGCACCTGTCAGACAACTGCCTGTCAGGTGAAGGAGGAGAGAGCATGTTTGAAGCCATAGGGAGGCTGGGCCAGCAGCTTTGCTTCACCTCACAGGCGGTTGGCCACTCCTGATTTCCTCAACTGTCATTAGCTGTCTGCAGTCCCCTGTAACTTTTTTTTACTTCAGAACTCTGAACTTTGCAGCTGACCAGTGAGAGAGTGGGGGGTGCAGGGAGAGAGCTGCCGGGCAGCCGCAATCAATGGGGGGAGCACATTTCCCCCTTTTTGACCCACTTAGGGGTCGAATTTCTAAAAATCCCTTCTTAGTGAGCTCCTACGCCATTGTGGGAGCGCTCTCCCTGAATTTGGTGTCTTTAGGTCCAGTGGTTAGGCCTGGGCGTTAATTTTACGGTGAGGGGACTTTCATATACACACACACACACACACACACACACACACACACACATACTAGAAATAAGGCTCGTTGAGGAAATAAATACAACGAGATCTAGAAAGAGGCTCTGGGAGAGTGCGCTGGCTTTGGGCAAACAGTGTCAATTTGCTGTGGCGACCTCAGCAAGGTATAATGACAGAGTCCACTGTTTTCTCCAGAGGGACTGATCTGTGCTACCTGAAGAGCAGTTGTAATTTTGAGTGATCTCTAGCCCTCACCTGGAGAGTGGCAACAATTGTTACCCAGGCTCCACCCCTCAAATCTCCAGGAATTTCCATACCTAAAGCTGGCAACTTTATCTCCTCCCCTCTCAGCAGCCTCTTTCTAGGCAAAATTCTGTCTTTCTCATTAGCGGGGAGCAAAGCAGCTTACTTCATTCTCTTTGGCTTTGCGATCTGTACAGCAACACTGTAAGGTAGGTTAGGCAGAAAGTCTGTGGCTGGTGCGAAATCACCCAGGCAGCTTCCATAGGGATGTTCCT
>NW_015162507.1:566990-636035 GCF_001447785.1 Gekko japonicus
CTCTCAGGTACATATCTGTGGCAGAAATGGGGTGACTGCTGGCACCGTTTCCTATCATTTTTTGCCTTGTGGTATTCTGCTTGTGGTGTGATCTGTCTTTTTTGTGGTGTGGCATGATTGTGTTATTGGGTTTGTTTCTGTTGAAGGGGAAGTGATGTGTGGTGAGTGAGGACATATTTTACCTCAGAATACAGCAGGTCCCATATGCAACTGACAATGCCAACTCTCTTGCGGACGGGGGGAGGGAGTTTGAGGTGTGAAATGGAGTGAAGTCCAATCAGCTTCCATATGCAAATGACCTTGAAACGCTGGCCCAATCAGAGAAGAGTGGGCTGAAGCGGCCCAGCCATAGAAGCCTGTGCTCAGTCTGCATATGGTCCTCTCCTGTCAGAGGCCCAGAACAGACTGAGCTGAACATTCTGGCCGGGGCTGACGTGGGCGGGACTACACAAAGCAGCCAGGCAACCCAGCCAGCATCTTCTGACTGATAGTTCAAGCCTCCAAACACTGTTGGTGTGAATTGGAACATTGGGCCCCACTACGGCTTTATATATAAGGGAGAGATGAGGGTTCTAAAAGTTGGGTCTCCATCAAATCACTGATGAATCCAGTCATTTCCTAGAAGCCCTAAAAGGAAACATGGAAGCCCTGCCTAGTGAAGCTACATCCATGAGCTACCTAAATGCTTGCAAAGTCAGTTGACCTTACTTAGGGGGCGTTTCTTAGGGTTGCCAACTTCCAGATGGAGGTTGGAGTTCTCCAGAAATTACAACTGATTTCCAGATGAGAGGGCTCAGTTCCCCTGGAGAAAATGGCAGTTTCGAAGGGAATATGCTATGCTGCTTCATAGAGTCTAGGTGATATCCCTCCCCAAATTCCCTCCTTCCATAGGACCCCCCCCCCCAAATCTCCAGGAATATCCCAGGTCAGAGTTGTCATCCCAGTGGAGGAGAACAAAGGACAGCAACCTGTCCAGAGAACAGCCAGTAGGCACCTCTGAGCTATGGCATGAAACATCTTGGAAAGGGTGGGAAACGAACAATCCCAAAGCTGCAGTGCGATCAGGTGCTCCAAGCAGCAGTTTCAAGTGACAGAGGCCAAAATGCATAATGGAGCCACGAAGACAGAGATGGATGATCAAGGCAAGACGAGGCAGGGCAGGGATGGGCTCAGGCAGGAAGGCAGGTGTGGGTGTGAATCCTTCTTTTGCCCTGAGTTCTCTGTGCAGCTTTTGACAATCACTTCTTCCCCTCATTCATAAACCAGAGCTGTGACTCAGTTTAAGAGATATTGGTTGAGAGTCATAGAAGACTGAATCATCATTAATTGACTGGCATACATTTGCATGCAATTAAAAACAAACTACTTGGAAGGAGAACACAACTTTCTTTGCTTCGTGCAAACACATTACAGCAGACAGCATTTGTGAAGAAGCATTCCCGCTTATGTGTGTGAGGGAGATGCCTCTTTTTAAATGGTATTGGAAGGAACATTCCCATGTGTGAGAGAGAGAAGGGAGATGCTACTTTTAAGATGGTATTGGAAGGGTAATTCTCTCTTATGTGCATGAGAGAAGGGAGATACCATTTTTAAGATGGTAGTCGAAGAGGCATTCCCTCTTAGGTGTGCAAGATAAGGGAAATACCACTTTTGAGATGGTATTGGATGCCTCTGGTTCAGTTGATTCTCTAATGTATATGCTATTGATATGTCCCTTTTATGAGATTCTTATATTGTGTTACATCACTCCTCTTTTAATTGATTGGCCTGGGTTATCTGCGTCTTAGGTAATACAGTTTTTATTGAGTGATAGGGATACTCAAGTTACACTGGCAGTTGCAAAATTTATTTCAGTCCTTCTGTCCCTTAAGCAACACATTTAAACAATTCCGCTGCTCAAGATCTATGTACCAAGGAGATTCTAAGGAATAAAAGAAAAGAAAGATGGCGTTGGAACAGGCATTGCTTCTGTGTTTGAGAGAGAAGGAGGGATGCTAAGATCAATAGCGACCACTCGTTTTTTAAAAAAGTTCTTCCATTAAAAATCTGTGATCCTCCTCATCCCCTCCAAAAATTGGTCAAAAAGTTAATTGATCAAACAATGCTCCCTTATTACAAACTAAAATGCAAACAGAAGATTCGGGATTTGCTGCCAGAGGATGTGGTGAATGGCCCCAGACACAGACTGCTTTAAAAGGGGATTAGATGGATTCATGGAAGATAGGTCTATCAGTGGCTACTAGCCATGGTGACTAAAGGGAACCTCCATATTCAGAGGTAGTCAACCTCTGAATTCCAGAGCCGGGAGGCAACATCAGGGGAAGGCCTCAGCCTCTCTATGCCCTGTTGTTGGCCCTCCAGAGGAACTGGTTGGCCACTGTGTGAAACAGGATGCCGGACTAGATGACGCTATACCAGGCATAATAATCATCATACCATGCTCTAAATGTTTTTAAACCCACCTTGAGCCTGTCTGGGTTTATTTTAAACCCACACACACACAAGGAGCACCAAGAGGTATTCCAGCATCCACCGCCCCACCACCCCCCATCAGCAAGCACAAAAACTGTAATTTGGGCCCATTCTGCATCTAGCATTCGCTCTGTTGTTTTACCAAACCCACACTGGGACAGAAAAAGATGAGGCTCAAAACCACATTCAACTACCCCGGGGCCAACACCATACTGACTGCAGAGTCACCCCTGAATGGCCATAGAACGGCCATACATCTATGCAGACAGCACCATAAAACCGAGATCAAAGGAAGTGAACCCGTGGCATGCAACGTAGAGGGGAATTTCTGTTCCAGCGTGGGTTTGGTAAGACAGCGGAGCGAATGCTAGATGCAGAATGGGCCTTGCTCTAACAGGATAGGAAACAAAGTAAGGAAAATGACAGACAGACTGAAAGAGAAAGGTAATTTTCATCCATTCTCTGCTTTATCACCTTTTTTTCCTCTTGTATTTATTTCTAAGAAACAATCTTATCTTTTACCAATAGTCCCCGTAGCCCGGTGTTCCCATGGCACAAAACGCGTCCAGCAGCATGCCAGAATAAACTGTGCTATAAAATCTACGTCTTGCTGTTGTTGTCTAATTCTATTTTAATTACCGTTTCACCTCCCCGCCCGCCCCGTTCCCCGCTACCCGGCAGGTTTTCGGAGAAACGCTTCTTCGTTCGCCACCCCCCTCCCCCCCTCCCCCCCTCGCGATTGTTTTGCTCCATAATTAAATCTCACGTTCTGGAGCGGAGGGATCATAAAAGGCGCGACAGCTGAGTTGTGGCGTCTCCCAGCCCTGGAAGGTTAAACATCCTGGCCAACAGCATGAAATACAGAACAGCAAAGAGGAAAAAATCAATAGTCCTGAGCAGAACTCATTTCCAAATGTGAATGCGGCTGGTGATTAGCAAGGAGCTCAGCGGAAAAAGCCATTATTCCCAGCCTCGGCTACCTCTGGGCCTTAAATGTCAACCTGGCGCAGCAGGCAGCGCAAAAGGGCTCCCGGCTGGAGAGAAATGGCAGCCGCTCCTGGGAAGGCCTTCCCAACTCAGCAAGGGCGAGAAACCTTCTTCACTCAGTAGGTAAACTCTGGGGTCGTAGGGATGTCAGACTCCAGGCGGGACCTGGGGATCCCCCAGAATTACAGCTCATCTCCAGACTACAAAGATCAGATTCCCTGTAGAAAATGGATGCTTTGGAGGGTGGACTCTCTGGCATTGCACCCCACTGAGGTCCCCATCCTCCCCAGGCCCCATCCCCAAATCTCCAGGAGTTTCCCAGCTTGGATGTGACAACCCTAACCCCCCAACCCCCACCAGTGGCAACCCTGTTGTATAGGGATGCATGAAATGGTCTACAGAGACTCGGGTTAAAATTGTTCTTAAACCTGGGTGCTTCCTGAGGGAGTTTGGGTCACTCGGTGCTCTCTCAGCTGGACCTACCTCCAAAGGTGGTTGTGCAGATTAAAATGGGAAGGGGAGAGGCATGCTGGCCTGGAGAAAATGGCTTCTTTGGAGGGTGGACCTTATGACATTGTACTCTGCTGAGGCTCCTCCCCTCCTCAAGCCCTCCCCTCCCCAGGCTCCACCCCCAAATCTCCAGACATTTCCCAACCCAGAGCTGGCAACCCTAAGGGCAGTAAATAAACAGCTCTCTTTTTTCTCTTCCAAAACCTACAAACCAGCCATTTCATTGGGGGATCATGAGTTCTACTATCATGTGGGAGGGAGAAATAAAATAAAATCTAACTGCGTTCTCCATCCTATCTAATCAGCTTCTGAAAGTGGCTCTCCCGGAGTTGGCGGGTATCAAGTTTTGCAACATTTTTGACAGGCAGCAGGAGAATTCAGAAGGGAAAAAGCAGGGGTCTAAAGGCTCAAGTGGCTAAAACGCTGAATTGCAGGCTGTGGAAGGTCGGTAGTTCAGGAGTTCGAGACCCGAGTGTGCCGCATGATGGAGTGAGCTCTTGTCTCTAGTTCCAGCTCCTGCCAACTGAGCAGTTCGAAAGCAAGAAATTGCAAGTAGAAAAATAGGTACCACTTCGGTGGGAAGGTAACAGCGTTCCGTGCGTCTTGGTGTTTAGTCATGCCGGCCACATGACCACGGAAACGTCTTCGGACAGCGCTGGCTCTTCAGCTTTGAAACAGAGAGTCGGATTCGACTGGCTTTCGAGCAAGGGAACCTTTACCTTTACTAAATGAAATAACTGCTGTACAAGACATTGTGCAGTGCTGTCCTAAGCAGAAATACAACCTTCCAGGACAACTGTCGTCAATTGTAGTCACTTTGCTTTGGATGGCACTCTGAGTCATCCTTTTTTTAAAAAAAGTTCTTTTAAGTAATTCCTCATTCTGGTAGTCTTATCTGTAGACCCAGAATATTAAACTGAAAGGGATCCTTGTTGCTTCCTGCTCTGTGTTGAGCGCATCATGTTGTGCTCTGTAAGCTTGGAACACCTGAGAAGTTGAGAGTCAACATGGTGTAGTGGGTGTCGTGTCAGACTAGGATACTGGGAGACCTGGGTTCGAATCCCCACTTCTATTGTGGAAGTTCGCTGGGTGATCTTGGGCCAATCACATTCTCTCAGCCAGAGGTGGTCTTAGTGATGGGGTGCTAGAATCAGTGCCAGACCCCCACCCGGCACCAGGGCCAAACAAGGGGTGGCCCTTGTCCTATTCAAGGTGGATGAAAGCCCAGATGGGGCAGATACAAGGGGCAGCTGCTCTTTTTTCCCCTTGGGGGGACGGCTGCAGGCAGTCAGAGCCCAACCAAGCATGGCACTTAGGGCAGCTGCCCCGGCGGGCCACCCCTGCTTTCGGTCCAGCCTACCTCTGAGGGTGGTTGTGAAAAAATGGAGGAAGGGAGAGCAATGTTCTAAGTTGCTTTGGAACCCCATTGGGGGAAGGAGTGGGATACCGATAAATGAATGCCAAACAAATGCATAAACGCACGCTAGTTTCTCTCGTCACTTCAGGCCAGGACGTCAGGTCCAGAAGTGTTTGGCTCAAGTGGCAGGCCTTTCTCTCGGCTGTCATGACAACTGGCGAATGCAGAATTAGCTCAATCTGCAGCAAGGACGATTTCCCCCATGGAGCAGTCCGTCCCCTTGAAGTCTTTCCGCTGATTGCTTTTCTTTCTTCTCCAAACCGGCACATTCCTGGGTGCCTCTGAAGCCGTTGCTCCAAGCATCCCTGATTGAACACCGAGTTCTTGCCAGCGGCGAAGAGAGCTCCCAGGGAGGGACGAGCGCACTCTCCCGCCTGGCTTCTCCCCTCCGCTGAATCCAGAGCAATTTTCTAAAACTGGCATTGTGTTTAGAACTGCCTGGAGATGGCAGCTTCTGTCAATACTTAAATGGTCCCAGCAGAGGGAGGATTGGAAGCGGAGGAAGAAAGTCGCTCCATCCACACAGGTTTGTTTTCAAAAGGGTTTTCGGAAAGAGGGTTCGCAAACTGGGGGTTTGATTTCTGAAAGCGAGTCCCAGGGCTGTTAACCACCGCAAGAACAACAGAACGCAAGAACAACAGAACACAATCCGAGATGCCTCAGTGGCCACGACACTTTTTATTTTCAAAAAACTGTTAGGAGGGTTTGGGGCAAAACTTTTGACAGTTGCCATGAAATAGCAAAATGTTTACTTCATTCCGACCTCTCTTTGGGGCCTAGCTCATCCTGTTATCATTTGGAGAGCAGCAACTACAGCCTGAAAGAAAAAAAAAATGTGTGTGTGTGTCACACTGAACTTACGTACTGCAAAAATGTTGTAAAACAAAATTGCTGGGGAAATGCAGGAAGACATCACAGAGTTACATATTCCAGGCAACCACCACCCCTTCCTTTCCCTGGGGGATGGAAACTTGTTCTGTATGTGATGTTGGCAAACCAGGTCTAGGGTTGCCAAATCCAGGTTGGAAAATCCCTGGGCTTTGGGAGGTGGTACTTGGGGAGAGTGCTCAGAAGGGATGGGGTGTCACAGAGTCTGCTCTCCAAAGCAGCTGTTTTCTTCAGGAGAACCGATTTCTGTAGTCTTGAAATCAGTTGTAATTTATTAGGCAGATGGCCCAGCCCCACCTGGAGGTTAGTAACTCATGGTCTATCCCATGCATAAAGCAGGGGAGGTCTAATTTCAGAACAAAAGGAGTGCAGTTATACAAGCGGAATCCTCCCCACACCATTGCTGTTCTCACCATAGCTTCCTCCAGCTAAAGTTGCCAGTCCCCTCTGTTAGCAGAGCTGGGAAGTCAACTAGTCCCACACATGCCAAGTTGCATTTCGTAAATGTTTTCTTCAACAGGATTGCCAGATGCATTGACTGCATTCCTTCAGTTTGGTGTAGTGGTTAAGTGTGCGGACTCTAATCTGGGAGAACCGGGTTTGATTCCCCACTCCTCCACTTGCACCTGCTGGATGACCTTGGGCAAGCCATAGTTCTGTCAGAGCTGTTCTCTCGAGGACAGTTCTGGAAAGAGCTCTGTTAGTCCCACCTACCTCACAGGGTGTCTGTTGTGGGGAGGGGAATGAAAAGGAGATTGTAAGCCGCTCTGAGACTCCAAGTAAAGGGTGGGGTATAAATCCAATCTCCTCCTCCTCCTCTTCTTCTTCTTCTTCCTCTTCTTCTTCTTCTTCCTCCTGTTGGAGAGAGACCTTCAGGGTGCCAACCTTCAAGATATCACACAGAGGTAGAGAAGAGAAAAAGGAAAACAAGAAACTTTTTGACAAACTCTGAACAGAAGAATGCATTACAGCTCTCCTTAGAGTTAAAATGGAGTAAACACTTCCAGTATCAGAGCCATGTTGTAGAAGGTGATTCAGCAAGAGACAATATATTCAGGTGGGTAGCCCTGTTAGGCTGAAGTAGCAGGAAAAAAATCCGAGTCCAGTGGTACTTTTAAGACCAACAAAGCGCATGCACACGGAAGCTTATATCTTGAAAACTGTTGATCTTATTAAAGGTGCCACTGGACTTGAGAATTTTGTACAGCAAGAGAAGGTACAACTATGTAAAGGTAAAGGTTCCCTTGCTCGAAAGCCAGTCGAATCCGACTCTAGGGTTGCGGTGCTCATCTCCGTTTCAAAGCCGAAGAGCTAGCGCTGTCCAAAGACGTTTCCGTGGTCATGTGGCCGGCATGACTAAACACCAAGGCGCACGGAACGCTGTTACCTTCCCACCGAAGTGGTACCTATTTATCTACTTGCAATTTCTTGCTTTCGAACTGCTAGGTTGGCAGGAGCTGGAACTAGAGACAGGAGCTCACCCCGTCTTGCGGCTCCCGGGTCTTGAACTGCTGAACTACTGACCTTCCACAGCCTGCAGTTCAGCATCTTAACCACTTGAGATGTAGCCAAAGCCTAAATCAGCATGCCTGCCACACACCCTTTTAATATTCAAAATACGACCCCACCTGGCTTTGTATGTGAGTAGTGCACAGACCCAGGTTTGTGTATTTTTATTTTATTAAATTCATGTAAACTCCTCTTGTCTCCCCCATGAGAACCTGAAGTGGCTTATGCCTTTCTCCTCTCCTCTATTTTATCTTCACATCAACCCTGTGATGTACGTTAGGCTAAGAGTGCATGACTGGCTCAGAATCGCCCAACGAGCTTCCACACCAGAGTGGACATTCAAACCCGGGTACCCCAGATCGTAGTTTTACACGGTGGCCACTTACTGGTTTAATCACATGGGTGTGCCGCTGTCATGAGCAGTTTAAGCTTTAATGTTGAGAAAAGAAAGGTGCTCTGAACTAGGGGTACCACTTTATAATAGAAGAAGAAGAAGAGTTGGATTTATACCCCGCCCTTCACTCAGAGTCTCAGAGCAGCTTACAATCTCCTTCCCTTCCTCTCCCCATGACAGACACCCTGTGAGGTAGGTGGGGCTGAGAGAGCTATTTGAAAACTGCTCTTGAGAGAACAGCTCTGAGAGAGCCATAACTGACCCAAGGTCGCGCCGCAGCTGCAAGTGGAGGAGCGGGGAATCGAACCCAGTTCTTCAGGTTAGAGTCCTGCTCCTAACCACAACACCAAACTGGCTCTCAGAGAATTATTATTTTTAACCCCTTTGTGACAGACAGAGATCAACATCTGTGACCTATCAGTGCAATTTCCATCTCAGGTAAAGCTTTACCTGTACTAACAGAGTATTCGATACTATCAAGGCCAAATCTTGAAAGCTGCCCAAATGACTGGATGTTCTCTGTTTCATTTGTTTCTGTATGATATTTTGGTTAATAGTTGCGTTCTTTTGCATTTGTTGTTGGTTTTATAAATGTGTTTCTATTGTGTGTGCTTGTTGTGCTTTTATACGCACTTTATACAAGATATGTACATGTCGATAATGTAGACATATAATGCATGTGTGTAATGGCTTATAGAGGGAAGGCAGCATGATACAGGCCGATCTCATCAGATCTCGGAAGCTAAGCAAGGTCAGCCCTGGTTAGTACTTGGATGGGAGATCTCCAAGAAAGTCTACAGAGGAAGGCTCACTTGCCTGGAAAGCCCCTTGCTGGGTTGCCATAAGAACATAAGAGAAGCCATGTTGGATCAGGCCAATGGCCCCTCCAGTCCAACACTCTGTGTCACACAGTGGCCAAAAACCAGGTGCCATCAGGAGGTCCATCAGTGGGGCCAGAACTCCGGAAGCCCTGTTGTCCTCCAAGCACCAAAAGTACAGAGCATCACTGCCCCAGACATAGTGCTCCATTTATACCTTGCAGCTAATAGCAGCTGATAGACCCCTGCTCCATATGTTTATCTAATCTCTAATCCTCTCTTGAAGCTGTCTATGCTTGTAGCCCCTCCACATGTTAATTACTCTTTGTATGAAGAAGTACTTCCTTTTACCTGTTCTCAAAACTCGCCTGGGACTTGATGGCACTTAACACACAATGGTTTCAGTGAAGTCTGAAACCTTCCTTCCATCCAAGGGGCCTTCCTCTGATGGAAGTTGCTCTTCCCCTAGTGGAAGCACCGCTTAAATTGGAAGACGGCTCCTTAGGCTGGAGGGAGGCTTCCGACTCGACTGAGCAGAGCAGTGGGATGCAAACTAATACATAATGCCATTTTATTGATGCACGAGTAAAGTTGAAAAATGCGCACATTTTGCAGGAAATATTCAGTGCACTGAAACGGAAAATTATGTGAAAATAAAGAATCACAGGTTTATTTGCACAAGGGAGAAGCAGAATTGAAACCGGGAGGGGGGAGGGGGTTGAAATGGCAGAGAGGAGAGATGGGGAATTACCCGTAGTGGAACGCCAACTTGCTGCCTCCTCTGTGATTGGAACCTCCCATTATGTCCTTCCAAGAAGCAAAGAGAAGAGTCTCTGAGAAGAGAGATGGGCAGCTTCTCTCTCTGTTAGATGATAATTGCCTTGGCTGCAATTATGATTCTGCTGCTCCTATCCGGCTGGCAAAAGATCTGCATGTGTCTCCCCCTTCCCCACACCTCCCGTCTTCCTCACCTCTCTAAATGCTGAATTATTTTACAGTTGATCATCCGCTGGATTCTCCGACCTTTAGAAGCTGAACACTCCATGCCTGTTGAATTTTAATCAATTTATATCTCTTTTTTTTTCCCCCTCAAATGGAAATGTCAGACTTCTGGTATGGAATTACTTGGTGCCGGATAATGTGACAAAGACTCAAAAGTTCAGTGTCTGAAGTCATTGCGGAGCAGTGCTGCTTGCCTGAACAGAGGTAATTTGTGGGATGTGAAAATGAGACGGCACGCAGGAGGGGAAGCATATATTTTTCATTAGCTTTCGTTTAGAAGGTGCTGGGACCTCATGCTTATTTCATCCAGGGACCTCTGGCCTCATTAAAATCTTGTCCAGCGTTGGTAATGACTGGCAAGAAGGCAATTGTGTGTGGGCCATCAAAGGGCCGGAGGTAACTCACTGTGCCGGAGGAGGAAGGAGTGAATGGCCCTGATATCCTGAGAGCAGAGACCAGCCCTTTGATGGGACCACCTTGGAACGAGGTGGAGCTGTGAAGGTAGCATGGAGTTGGGAGAGGAAGCCCCCCCCCCCCCCCCCCCCCCCCCCATCTCAAAGGGCCTTTTCATTAGCAGGTATAATTACATTTACGTTTTCATTCTTCTCTGTGAAGATGAAGAACCTGATTGTGCCAGACTCAACAGAGAATCTGAAAAGACAGAGCCCAGGGGCGTCTACCCTTCTGCAGGGAAGAGCAAAATGTCATAGCAGTTAGATACCTTTAGCTGAGACGCCTGGATTCCGGTAATAGGGTGAGCCCCATTCAAAAAGGATCACTGAGTTTGTTCAAAATACGTCACAGACCTTTTGGGATTGGCCAGATCACTAATGTCATCTCAGTGGAAATCTACAATATATCCACCACTAGCAAAGTAAAAGTTAGGTCCCTCTGTTCCTGGACCGATTCTTGTATCAGAAAAATCAAGAGAAAGGACAAGAAAAGCTGGACTTTTCTTTACAATGTTTGGTATCTAGTCCTGTCTTTCCTGGTGTATATTTTATTAGGAGGGATTGGATTTATACCCACCTTTCACTCGGTGTCTCAGAGTGGCTTACATTCTTCTTTCTGTTCCCCTCCCCACAACAGACACCCTGTGAGGCAGGTGGGGCTGAGAGAGCTCTTTGAGAACAGCTCTTGAGAGAACTGCTCTGAGAGAACTGTGGCTTGTCCAAAGTCACCCAGCAGCTGCATGTGGAGGAGTGGAGAATCAAACCTGGTTCTCCCAGAATAGAGTCTGTGCTCCTAACCACTACACCAAACTGTACATTTTTATCATCTTACCCTTCCTCCAAGGAGCTCAACCCCTCTTAGATCAGGGGTTGCCAACATGGTGCCCGCTGACACCTTTGCTATCACCCACCAAGTGTTTTTAGAAAGTAGGCGAGGCCAGGTGGAGCTTATGCTACTGGAGACTTGATTGGCTGTGCAGATTTTTTTTTAAATGTTGCTTTGGCAGCAGTTGCTACTATAGCAGAAGGCTCATCACTGTGTGACTGAAGATAAGCTGCAGCGACAGTTTTCTGGATGGACTCTGCTCCTGCGGAAGCCATTTTGTGGCAGCCCTTTTTATGGCTGGGCTGACCTTGCTGTGTCAGAATGCCAAAGGTACCCACAGGCTCACAAAGGTTGGGAACCCCTGCCTTACATCGTCCGCAGTGAGCATGGGACTGGACCTCCAAGTGAAGTTATACTCTTCTAAGCCGACTGAGCAGGTCCGTAACTACACTCGGGCTATTGGGGGCTGTGCCCCCTTCCTTAAAGGCACACACACACACACACTTTAAAGGCCCTCTGCTTCTTCCCAAGAGCATTTAAAGGGATCCTTTAAATGCTTTTGAGAAGAAGCAGGGGGTGGCGTGTGGCGCTCTACCTCCTCTCCTGCAAGATTTAAAGGGCCCTTCAGCTGATCGATGAGGAGCACGTGGCCTGCCAGTCAGCTAAAGGGCCCTTTAAATCTTGCAGGGGAGGGCCGCGTGACACACACCCCTTCATTATGGCAAATAATGGCAGCCCCACCAGAAAAACATTTGCCCCACAACTGAAAAAAGCCTGGCCACAGACCTACCACTGAGTTCAACATACTTAGAAAGACTCCGGCATTGTAAAGAACAAAAATAGGGACATCATTAAGATAGTTTCAGAGGGCGGCCATACTGGTCTCCGGTAGAACAGTTAGATTTCAGTCCAGCAGCACCTTAAGAGACCAACGAGAGTTTCAGGGTCGAGAGAGTCAGAGCTCCCTTCGTCTGACAGGAGTGGGAATGGAGATCTGTGAGCCACTGGTCCAATCCTCAACATCTACAGTTAAAAGATCTCAGTAGCAGGTGTAGGGGAAGACCGTTCTCTCTCCAAGACTCTGAAAAGCCACAGACAATACTGATAATCCATAGACAATACTGATAATCAAGTAAGGGGGGAAGCCCAAAACACAAAAGAAACGAAAGGTGATTTATTCTGAAGATATTTGTGCAATAAATGAGAATTTATACTTGGCAGCATAAACACAGCCAGTGGAAAAAGGGTATCACCAGTGCAACTGAACATAGAAGGCTTCCTAGCCTAATCAGACCAGTGATTCATGTAGTTCACGGTTGTCGGCTATGACAGACAATGCTCCTCCAGGATCTTGGGCAGAGAAAGGGCTTCCCCAATGCTTGCGACAGATGCTGGGGCTGTGTCTGCTTGCAAAGCAAGCACTCTACCACTGAGTCGCAGTCCTCCTCCCTCAAATATAAACACACGAAGCAGTTGTACGCATACATCAGTACTGTCAAGTCACAGCCAGCTTATGGTAACTCCAGCACTACATTTCAAATGAATCCACTTCCTTCCTTGTCCAACTTTCACACCCATACCTAGTAATTGGGAATAATATGGCATGAATTATTTTGATCTTGGTCTCCAGGGATACATCCTTACACTTAAGAATCTTTTCCATCTCCTTCGTGACTGCCCTTCCCAGTCTCAGTCTACTTCTGATTTCTTGATTGCAGCATTATCTCTTTGAACTGGCCATCATTCTCTGGAAATCGCCAGTGGAAGAAGGTCCCTTTCATCATCTGCTAGGCAAGGTCCTGTTAGGTGGATATGTGAGGGACTGAACCTGGGGCCTTCTGTTTTCCGCATGTTCACTCTCCCTCTGAGCTACAGCCTCTCTGAGACATGTGTACAAACCTCTGGCCCTTTAACATCAAGCTGCCACGCACCAAGTCAAACGGCTGGTCCATTTGGAAGCAGCAGCTCTCTGGGGTTTCGGATGAAGACTTGGCCCATCTGGGACTTTGCAAAGCATGGACCTAAGATCCCCCTGTATAGAAATATTGATTTCTATAGGTTTCATGTCTCCCCTGGAATGTGTCTTGCTGATACCCTGCTGTGTTGATTTCCTATTGAAGCCATATGGCCTCAATAGCCTGCCATATAACCCTACATTCTTCACACTTCAATGCTGGCAGAGAACAGATGGCCTAGCAAACAGGCAAAAACACACATACACCATGGGGTGGTTGGAATTTGGGGACCACATGACTGCAGGTGTGGCCTTCAAGAGTACTGACCATTCAGAAGTTGTCCCCATGGCAACCCAACAATTGGACACTCCCATGTCTACTCCAATTGGCCCCTGGCCACGGCTAATTTGGAGACTGGGACGGCCCTATATCTGGTCAAACCCTATGGAGAGAACCCTCTCTTCTGTTCCTGCTATCTCTGCTGTTCTGTGGTCTTACCCCTGAAATGCTCTTGTCCTGCCATGTGGATCCCCTTGTGCCTTAGAGCACATGAAGGCAAGGAGGGGATGTTCCTCCTCAAACCCCCTTGGGGGTACCTGGGCTATTCCAATGGACAATATTGAACTCTTGGATGCTACCCTGATGTTGGTAAATATGCTTCTTACTGTTTAGTTAAGGCAAAACTTGCCTAGGCTTGTTATTTTGAAATCCTTCTAGTCTGTGCTAAGTTCTCTACTGAATAAACCTTATTCTTGTTTATAAATAATGTCTGTTTTGATGTGTAACTGAATTCCAAGCTAAATCTTGCAGCCTAAACCGCTGACCAATTATGCTACCTTGGTAAGATTAACTGCACAGCTCTAGATTGAGCTGCTATTGTATAAAGTCCTAGAGGCCAGTTAAGAGTCTGAACCTTGCTCTTGGACTGGAATGGGACTATAGTTAAAAAAGGTTCTGGTGGCTATTGTCTTGAAATCCAGAGAGCCTACCTTTCTGGGTTATTGTGTACTGTACTGAGCCAGTGTAGAGTTTTCCCCTCCATCCCTGGACTGGCCTGGGGGGGCAGAATCTATACATGGCGGCAGCGCTGTGCTATACACACACCCCCTTGTCAAGTAGTTACTGCCCTAACTGGCAACACCTCTGCAAGCAATGGTGTCTCCCTGGTGGTCTATGACCAAGCTACAGTGTTACTATTACATGCAAGTCTTTTCATATAATATGGAAGCCTTTAGCCAAGAAATCATTGCCTGCTTTGGCAGGAAGCGCATGACGTAATACTCGAGTCTCCTATTCTTAGGTAGCAAGGGGAAGCTGTTGTGTGCAGCCCAGTTCTGACTTGGACAGCAGGGGATGCAGAAAATAAAAGACTGCGAAAGTGTCCTGGAGAAAGGGCAAGAGAACACTTCTTATAGCTCCTCACAGAGACGTTTTTGGCTGCTACAAGACGCTGCCTGATGTGTTCCATGATTCATTATCTCCTGCAAGTTCGGCATGTCCAGTTCTCTCAGTCACGCTCGAGCAAGCCCATTGACTTCAGTGGAGGGAGAGAGCCACTATGATTGAAGGACACGGCTGGCACTGAACGTTCTTTTTGTAACACCTGCCTCTCTATAGGACTGCAAAGATTCCAGGAAGAGGCAGCCATCGGGGAGTGCAAAGGCTACATAACTACTCTCCGACCAATCCAGGAAAGTATCTCCAGGTTCATGGGACATCAACGATGAGATGAATTGACACGTGAAGTTTTAAATCAACTTGGGCTGAAATCAGTTTGCAGCCTTGATGCAAAGCTGCTGACACTGGCTACAGAGAAAGAGACACATGAAACACATGAAGATGCACTCTACTGAGCTAGACCCTTCTTATGACTGGGAGGGGCATTCCAGAGACTCAGGTCTTTCACACCATCTACTAGTAGATCCTTCAAACTGGAGATGCCAAGGATTGAACCTGGCACTCTCTGCTTTCTTTTTCTCCTTAACAACATTTGTCCTTTGGCATAAGTTGCTCAGAGAGACTCAGAAGTGAATTTAGCGCTCTCTCTCTCTCTCTCTCTCTCTCTCTCTCTCTCTCTCTCTCTCTCTCTCTCTCTGTGCGTGCCTGGAAGTCATGGTTAACTTCTGGCGATCCCTAGTGGGGCTTGGATGTTTCAGAGAGGTGGCTTACTGTTGTTTGCCTCTGCGTCCCAGCCCTGGTATTCCTTGGTGGTCTTCCATCCAAGTACTTGCCAGAGTTGGCCTTGCTTAGCTTCTGAGATTTGACAAGATCGGGCTTGCCTGGGCTATCCAGGTCAGGGCAAGTGGATTAGGTCTTAAAGAAAAGAGCCCTGTTGGATCTGACCAAAGACCTATCTAATCCTGTGTGTGGTTTCCCATAATGGCCAATCAGATGTCCCTGGAGGGCCTACAAGGGAACCATGGAGGCTGGAGCCACTGCCTGTTGTTACCTCCTATTTATGCTCAGAGGTGCACTGCCTCTGTGCATGGAGATTCCATGTACCCATTGTGGTTAATAATCATCCTAGCACTGGAATCCAGAAGCGTTATCTAGATGTATCTAAAGACTTGCACTGTCAGGTTCTTCACCAAGAAGAATGAAAATGAGCAATTTTGTTGGGTGTCCCCAAATAACTAGTGGCTTCTGACTTCTGACCATCAGAGGTGCGTTGCCTCTAAACATGTTTACTTTCATTCACCAATGGTTAGGCATTTCACAGTACAATCTAAGCAGAGTTACAGAGTTCCTCTGCTTGGGGTTGCACTGTTGAATAACAAACAATGGTTTATAATTGGCTGGCAACCCAGAAACCGGAAGCCATGGTTTAAAGTGGGTTTACAAGCCATGATTTATGGTAACTATAGTATGGCCTGAAGCCAGAATTGATCAAGTATAGTTATTATTGTTTTGCTTCCAGACAGAAAATCAAGCAGACAAGCAGTTCTAGAATATGGGGTGGATCCTATCAGTTTCTCTGCTTGATCTCTCCAGATTTTCTCACAGCAGCTCTGCCCCCCCTCCCATCCCATGTGGCTTTTGTCTACATAGGGTCCCATGAACACTGGCATAGCAAAAGCTGACATGATCCAACCCTATGGTTTGACAGTGGTATATCTGGAAGCTCAAACCAGGGTGTCAGGAGGGGTGCCCTACCCCCTTCTGCCTCTCAACAGATGCGAAGACGGCAAGGAAGGGTGGCAAACCCTGAGTCTCTGTTCAAGTCTCTTTTCTGAGTCCAAGTTGTTGCCGGAGAATCCACCCTGAACAAAGCATGCCAACCAGATCACCAAATCAAACTTTATTCTAACCAGATAGGCCAGGGAAAAGGTTATGAAGTGAATGACAAACTGTGTTCAAGACGGGACTTGTGAGCAGCAAAGGGAGCAGTGAAAATAAAGGATTGCAAGCATTCAGCTTTAGTAGCTACACTATTTTTAGGTCTCGGAAACCTTTTTAACCCCTTTGGAGAGTGCATGGATTTTTGTTTTTAGGGAGACACCAAATGTTCATTCATTTCTTTTACAGAGGTTGAAAGATATATATATATTTGCTTTTATCTGTAGATCATTTCTTAGTCATTTCTCAAAAAAAACCCAACACCTTTTCAAGTTGACTTACAGCAGCAGCAAATTAACACTATTAAGACAATCCAATCACAAAATAGAAACAATTGCCAAGAGCATAAACAAATTCAGGATGAAAAATAGCATATATTGATAAAAACATACCTAAAACAATGTCAGTCAACTACTAAATCTATGTAAAGAGAAGTTAAAAACATAAAACAGCAAAAAATCCAAACAGTGGAGCCAACTCTAAGGGGCATCCCAGATAAAGCTACAAATGGGGCAGATCGAAAGTAGCATTTTCAGGAGGCCCATAATATTTCTTGAAAAACTCTCCCACTGAGAATATTCATTTTTAACAGGCTTGTTCAAAGACACTGTTCCCTCCAACCTGGTGCTGCTTTTGTGCCATTCCCCCCCCCCTTGCACAGGGCTTATTTTTTCCTTCACTAGGCAATCAGGGATCACATAGGGAACATCATAGCATCACAGTGCTGCGTAACCAATTAGTTTTGGCTACTTGCCAGTGTCATTGATGTCATTGGCTGGTGCTGATGTAGTTTAAAATGTGTGCATTGTTTCCGAGACTGCTCACATGGATGTTTCCAGCCAATTATAAAGATGAGGGCAAGCAGAACTCAGGCAATGCCTATGGAACAGGTGAACGTTTAAATTTTTTTTATTTCTTTCACGGTAATCATCAAAGGAGCTGCTGTCGATGCTGACAAGTGTGAAAATCACACACACGTTTTGGTTCGGTGCTAATTATTTTGGAAGGAATATTTCATTCATTTGGCACAACCGATTCCTCCTTTCTGTGCTGAAACGAAGTACGTGTGCTGTAACTGAACCCTAAACTGAATCCACGCTCATCTTCTGAAAGTCTGTTTGGCTAATGGAAGATCTATCCTAAGTCTCTGTTGACCCTGCACCCCAAAACACAACCCTATCTTCTAACATTTTGTGCACCCTTCTTTAGTGGCATATCATCACACGCTGGGTGTGCTTGATCCTGAAAGCGAAAGAAGAAGGCAGGAGAGAAGAGCAAGGGAGAAGAACAGATCAGAAAGGATGTAGCCACGAGGCAGACCCAACCAGTGTTCCCTCTAAGCTGAGTTACTGTGAGCTAGCTCACAGTTTTTTAGCCTCTGGCTCACACGTTTTTGCCTTCGCTCATGAAGGATGGCTCCAGAGCAAACTCATTCATGCAGTAGCCAAATTGCTCTCTCACAAATTTAATCCCAGTGGCTCACAGAGTAGGATTTTTGCTCACAGGACTCAACAGCTTAGAGGGAACATTGGACCCAACATCTCCATGCTCAGACCAAGGTTATTTCTGTTACTGAGACGTTTGTGTTCTCTTATTGCCTGCTGCATGAATTCTCATAATGGAAATGAAAATTAAAGGGATTTGGCAGATTTCCAGCATTGGAATGGCTGCTGCCTTCTTCCTTGGTCTTGCTGATGGAAGTTGAAAACACTTCCGTCGGTTGCTGGACAGTTCTCTGGGAAAGATTCAGGTGGGGTAGCCCAGCTGGTCTGAAGCAGCAGAACAAAGTTTGAGTCCAGAGGCACCCTTAAGACCGACAACATTTTATTCACGCTATAACCTTTGTGTGCAAGCACGCTTCGTCAGATTCATTGAAACAGTTTCCTCAAGCCTTACTTATGGGGGGGGGCTCTGCTGTCTGAAAGGGTGTCTTAGAATCAAGATGCATAAATGCTGGGTGATTATAGCTGAGAGTGGATGCAAGAAAGATTCGTGGATTGCAATAAAACAGCATACAAATACAGGAGTTAACAAACATGTGGGAATGAGGTTTGAGTCTGGTGGCACCTACAAGCCAAATAAAGCGATTCTAGGTACAAGCAAGAACTGAGAGACTTAGTATGTACACTCCTTCAGATTCATTGAAACAGATTCCCTCGAATATTGCACATAGGTAGGGGGGATTAGTTGCTGGGAAGAGCTAATAAGAGTCAAGACGCTAAGTAACTGAGCAATATTTCCTGCAGTTTACATTTCTTACCTAGTTATTCCAATCTTAGCTGTATTTTTCTTCTCCTCCTCCTTTTCCTTCTCCTTCTTCTGAGAGCCAGTTTGGTGTAGTGGTTAAGTGTGCGGACTCTAATCTGGGAGAACCGGGTTTGATTCCCCACTCCTCCACTTGCACCTGCTGATGTGACCTTGGGTCAGTCACAAGCTCTGTCAGAGCTGTCCTTGAAAAAGAGCAGTTTCTGTCAGAGCTCTCTCAGCCCCACCCACCTCACAGGGTGTCTGTTGTGGGGAGGGGAAGGGAAAGGAGTTTGTAAGCCGCTCTGAGACTCCAAGTGAAGGGCGGGGTATAAATCCAATCTCTTCTCTTCTCCTCTTCTTCTTCTTCTTCTGTTTAGCTTTTTATTAGTCATAAGAACATAAGAGAAGCCAATGTTGGATCAGGCCAATGGCCCATCTAGTCCAACACTGTGTCACACAGTGACCAAAAATACCAGCTGCCATCAGGAGGTCCACCAGTGGGGCCAGGACACTAGAAGCCTCCCACTGTTGCCCCCCCCCCCAAGCACCAAGAATACAGGGCATCACTTGCCCCAGCCTGAGAGTTCCTGTCTATACCTTGTGGCTAATAGCCACTTGTGGACCTCTGCTCCATATGTTTATATAATTTCCTCTTGAAGCCGTCCTCCTGTGGCAGTGAATCCCAAGTGTTAATCACTCTTTGGGTGAAGAAGGACTTCCTTTTATCTGTTCTAACCTGACTGCTCAGCAATTTCATTGAGTGCCCACGAGTTCTTGTATTGTAAGAAAGGGAGAAAAGTACTTCTTTCTCAACCTGCTCTATCCCATGCATAATCTTATAAACCTCAATCATGTTGGTTCTCTTTATGTGGGCTGGCTTTTAGTTTTATTTGTATTGTGTTTTTAATTGATGTCTGTTAATATTTCAATTGTTGTTAGCCACCTCAAAACCGTTTGGTGGAGAAAGATGGCATATAAATTTAATAATAATGATGATGATGATAATAATAATAATGTCTACTCGTAGTGGCAGTGGCCCTCCATGGTCTGAGGTCGAGGTCTTTCACATCACCTACTCCTTGATCCTTTTAATTGGAGATACCAGGGATTGAACCTGGGACCTTCTGCGTGCCGAGTAGATGTTCTGCCACTGAGCCACGTGGCCCTCCCCACTCTTCTTCTGCCTTGAGGGGTGCTCTGCTGGAGCTGGATCCAGGCATGATGGAAGGATGCCCGACTGGTGTGTTCTTCTTCTGCCTTGAGGGATTTTAAGGCCAGTGGCTGGCCCAGCTACAGACAATGTAATTTGGAGGCAATTGGTGTTCTGTAAATTTGTAGCATGAAAGTGCAATCTGTTCCACATGAGAGAGAGGAAATCATTCCACAGAACAGTTAATGCCTTTATATACTTTCCCTAGAACTAATATAGACGAGGGAAGATGAGCTGCTTGCCCAGAACCAGCCTTGGGATTTTCACAGCTCTGTTGTAAGAAGGAGAAGAGATTGGATTTATACCCCGTCCTTCCCTCGGAGTCTCAGAGTGGCTTACAATACCTACCCTTCCTCTCCCCACAACAGACACCTTGTAATGTAGGTGGGACATGCTGTGAATTGAGTCAGTTAGGTGTAGTGGTTAGGAGCACGGACTCTAATATGGGAGAACTGGGTTTGATTCCCCACTCCTCCACATGTCGCTGCTGCTGTGGCCTTGGGTCAGTTACAAGTTCTTTCAGAGCTGTTCTCGAAAGAGCAGTTCTCGAAAGAGCTCTCTCAGCACCACCTACCTCACAGGGTGTCTGTTGTGGGGAGGGGAAGGGAAAAGAGATTGTAAGCCGCTCTGAGACTCCTTCGGGTAGTGAAGGGCAGGGTATAAACCCAATCTCTTCTTCTCTTTTCTAGGTAATTAGCAGCGAAGGTGGTTAGCAAAGAAGATTATTGCTTAGTCTGAGCTCTGGTCCTTGATTTCTGGCTTTTGAACTGCTTAGTCTGAACTCTGGTTCTTGAGTTCGGCCATGCTCATGGGAAAAGAGTATGCATGCAAGTTTTACTTCAGAGGATTTATTGCAGCCCAGTCATAGTGGCCCCTGCCATTGTCTTTTAAGAAACTGCATGCCAAATAGCTTCCAGCATATCTGGAAATCATCCACATGGGGACAGCAGAAGGCAGTGATGTTGGAATATCACCAGTCTTCATAGGTAAAGGTAAAGGTTCCCTTGCTCTAAAGCCAGTCGAATCCGACTCTAGGGTTGCGGTGCTCATCTCCGTTTCAAAGCCGAAGAGCCAGCGCTGTCCAAAAACGTTTCTGTGGTCATGTGGCCGGCATGACTAAACACCAAGGTGCACGGAACGCTGTTACCTTCCCATCGAAATTTTCAATTTCTTGCTTTCGAACTGCTAGGTTGGCAGGAGCTGGAACTCGAGACTGGCGCTCACTCCATCATGCGGCACCCGGGTCTCGAACTGCTGAACTACTGACCTTCCACAGCCTGCAGTTCAGCATCTTAACCACTTGAGCCACCGCAGCTCCAGTCTTCATAAGAAAAAAAAAATTTGCAGCAAGAAGACTACTCTGGAAACCGCTCCCCATCATTGTTCCCTCTAAGCTGAGTTAGTGTGAGCCTGCTCATAGTTTTTAGCCTCCAGCTCACACATTTTTGTCTTAGCTCAGGAAGGAGGGCTCCAGAGCAAACTGATTTATCCAGTAACCAAATCGCTTGCTCACAACTTTAATGCCAGTAGCTCACAAAGTTGAATTTTTGCTCATAAGACTTCACAGCTGAGAGGGAACATTGCCCACAAGTGCTCCTCCCACCAAGAAAGGAAAACTCTCCCAGGGCCCTTGTGATCTTCTCGCGTTCTGCTTCCTCTGCTGACACCACCCCACCCATCTCACAGACAATGTTCCCTCTAAGCTGAGTTAGTGTGAGCTAGCTCACAGTTTTTTAGCCTCCAGCTCACACATTTTTGTCATAGCTTAGGAAGGATGACTTCAAGGCAAACTGACTTATGCAGTAACCAAATTGCCTGCTCACAACTTTAATGCCGGTAGCTCACAAAGTAGAATTTTTGCTCACAGGACTCCACAGTTTAGAGGGAACATTGCTCCCCATCATCAAAGCATGTAGGGTAAGCACAGCCAATGCAGACTCAGTGCAAAGAGCTAGTGTGCTATGGGGGGGTCAAAATGTTGGACTGGACCTGGAAGACCTGAGTTCAAATCTTGCTTAGCCATGAAACCTATTGGATGATCTTGGGCCAGTTGCTCTCTTTCCATCTAAGCTACCTCACTGGGTCGTCTTGAGGACAACATATGTAGTGGCATAAGAGAATCTTGAGTTCCTTGAAGGGTGGGATTAGAATGCATAGATAGCTATGGGTGGGATTAGAATGCAGAGACAAGTACAATTTTGCAGAAAAATCTGTGTAGAAATGGGTATGTGAGCTCTCCATGATGTGTTTAATACCTTATAGGCCATGTGCATACCTTCAGGAGGCACCAAGGTATAATCTCAGTTGTGTGACTATACCATGTATCCCCTGAAAGTATTAGTAGTTGCAAACCCAAAGTCTTTTAACTGTTGCAAAAACAAGCACCTTATTGCCCTGAGAGCCAGTTTGGTGTAGTGGTTAATCTGGAAGAACCGGATTTGATTCCACACTCCTCCACTTGCACCTGCTGGATGACCTCGGGCACACCATAGTTTCTGTCAGAGCGCTCTCAGCCCCACCTACCTCACAGGGTGTCCGTTGTGGGGAGGGGAAGGGAAAGGAGTTTGTAAGCTGCTCTGAGACTCCCTTGGGTAGTGAAGGACGGGGTATAAATCCAATCTCTTCTCTTCTTCTTTCAGTTTCTCCTAGTACGCTAGATTCTGCCACACATTCCCATAATGGCCATGTGGTCACACATAGCACTGTGCCGCACACTATCTCTGTTACTGCCTTCCAGGTGGTTCTTACACCAGCTTCATGAGCTCAGCAGTGATGCCACCTTTGCCTCTCTTCCCTAATCACCACCACCAAAGGACAGCAAAATAGACTGTGTTGATTATGCAAGAGCAGCTTCTTAGCAGCTTTAATCATCTGATAATCCAATAACCTTCTCTGCTGAAATGTGCTCCCATCTCCTGGTTGCTGAGAGAGCATGTACTATTACAGAAGGTTGCTGATTATCTCCAGAAGCTTATAGAGCAGAGCATCTTGGGAAAATATTCCCCACCTTGCTCTCTCCAATCCTGGATAAGAACCAGCTGCCCCTTTTTACCAAGGAAGGTCCTGATTTTCTGTAAATCTTTGTCTCTCTTTGGCCCTTCATGGATGTCCTATTAAAATATTTTGAGTATGAATAGCTAGACTTGTCATTCTCTGGGATTCAGCTCCTTCCCACAAATCTCTAGAAGTTACATTTCTGATGGGTGGTGGATGCATCTTATCTCTGGGGAAAATGCAGATGCTTGAACAGTAAAGCATTCACAGAGCACACATCTTGCCGTTTCACACAATGCCGCTTCTAAGGAATACTTCGATAAGCTGATGGCACAGTAGGATAACACATTTTTATTAAATATATCTCTAATCCAAAGAACACCACTGGATGCCAAAAAGTGGTCAGCCAGGATTCCATTTCTATGAACAGGAGTATAAAATGTACAGGCATATGGATGGATGGATGGATGGATGGATGGATGGATGGATGGACGGACGGACAGACGGAAAGAAGCTGTGAACAGACACAAAGTGATTTAGATTTGAGATACCATATTGTACAAATCAGCTGCCCCAACCATACCTCTTAGACCAGGGGTGTCAAACTCCTTTGTTATGAGGGCCGGATCTGACATGAATGAGACCTTGTCAGGCGGGGCATGTGTGTCATGATATGTAATGCCAGGTAGTAGAGATGCATAGGACACAAACACAAAGGGTTTTTTTTTACTTAAAATAAAATAATGCTTAAAACATTAGCACACTTGCAAAATTTTGTTTATTTAACAGTGTCTGATCAAAATGTCTGTGCTGTTGCAATCTTGAGTATGCTGTTCAGGTGTGTATCTGTAAGCTGCAAACCTACGATGACGTAGCAGCAGCAGCAGAACTGGAAGAAAAAGCAGAAGACAGCCAGTTCCACTGTGGACCTGATAGAAGCCCTCCAGGGGCCTGATCCGGCCCCCAGCCTGCATGTTTGACACCCCTGTCTTAGACACTAAATTTCAAATTAGCTCAACACCAGATTCAGGCTTTCGGTGGCCCATAGACAAAGCATTCTCGATGAGTCCCCTTGATTCAGAAGGTCTGATGATGCAGACTAAGAATTATCCCATGTTGCCTCTAACTTTCTTGGGTGATCTGTGCAAATTAACAATGATGCCCCCTCATTTCCCTCGCTTGGGACTCTACCCAATGCCCAAAGTCATCACCTACTGGACCTGGCCATGGCTGGGGGAGGGAGCTGATCTTGCAAATACTAAGCTGTTCTTTGTAAACTTAGAGCAAAGTCTTTGGAAGGAAGGAATTCTTGGTTCAGCAAAAGCAGGAGATGAATACAGAACAGAAAGAGAGGCATAATGTATCCTGGACTATGGATCCATTCATGAGCAAGGATCTGTTTACAAATGAGGACCTGCTTAGGAGTAGTAAGAAAAAGGAAGGAAATGGGCACCATTTGGACAGTTTCCTCAAGAGGCTGAAAGAAAGAGAAACTGAGTGTAGAGGACATATTGAGTTGCTCTGAGAGCAAGCTTTAAACCAGGAACAGAAGGAGAATGAGTGGTGGCCAACCCATTCCTCCTCCTGAAGCTTTGGACAATCAGTTGGGCTCAGCCTGCAGCAACATCTCGTTCAGGAGATTTGCTCTGTTCTGCTCACCCATTAATATGGCATTCAAAAGAGGGTCTCTTCACAGCACAATCCTAAACAGTTACACCCTTCTAAGCCCATTGACTTCAATGGATTTGGAAAGGTGTGTGACCCAGTTTAGCCTTATCTTGAGACATCTTGGCTGCTAAGCGGGGTCAGCCCTGGTGTGTACTTGAACGGGAGACCACCAAAGAAGTCCAGGGTTGCTATGCAGAGGCAGGCTATGGCACGTCTCTTGCCTTGAAAACCATGTGGGGTTGTCATAAGTCAACTGGAACTTGAAGACAGAAATACCCCAAATCCCTCCACTTAGGACTGCACTGTCAATGCCTTATTCCCAGTCTGCCTAATTTGTAATCTAGTTTTTCTGCACACAGCTCATCGGTCATTTCCCGTCTGCTAAGTTCTGATATCCCTCTCTTTTTGCAATCCCAGATAATCATCCATGGGTGGCAGTATGCATTCAGTTTGGTGCATGTGCCTGCTTTTGCATAGTGGGCAGTTTGATGGTGTGTTACACTGAATCAAACAAGTGATCTTTCTACCTCTGTATTGTTTGCTGAAGCTGGTGGCAGCTCTTCAAGGCAGAGAACTTGCTTTGTGAGATCTTTTAACTGGGGATGTCAGGGATTGAACCTGGGCCCTTCTGCATCCAAAGCGAGCACTCCTTTCAGAAAGCCAAGGAGTATTTCTTATTCCTGCCAGCAGTGCTAGAGTTGATAATCCAAGAATCTCATTCACCGTCTTTGCGAATCCCTCACATTGGTTGCTCCGAGCACAATCCTCTTAATTGTGTTTGATTGATTTTTAGCGAGCTGTTTAGAATGCAGAATTTTACAGCAAGGATAAAGTGAAAAGGCAGGCGGAGATGGCCGACCAAATGATTCTTCACTGGAAATACAGGTTTAGGGAGATGCTAATGAAAATCAAAATGAGATGCCAAGCGATGAGATGTTTTTGACCCTGTGGTGAAAATCGAGGAGACGAGTGAGGTTGTTCTGACTCTGAGAGATATTGTTACGGGAAGAGGCTGGAACACTTGCTGACATACAGTTTTGCAGAATGTTGTAGATAAAAACATGCAGTTTGAACAAAACGGGAAAACTCTTTTTGAGATCAAAAGAGCTGTGTCCACAATTGGTAACATTTTCAGAGTCAAACACAGAAAATGGGAAGAGGCTCCTTGGTTGCCAACAGGAGGCGTTCAAGCTGCTTGTAGCCCCCAAACAGTTTGGAAGGTTAAGGAGAGTATTTCTTCAAGGAACTTACAGAGCTCCTCTCAATGGTCCCTCAACACATTTTCTAGGAGAGCAAGCAACAAGGTGGGCGACAATGGAGAACCTAAGCAGTAGTTCCCAACCAGGATTTTCTAGCAGAAGTGGAACCTCAGTGTTGGATGCTATTAATTCTTGGTACCACTTTCTCCTATGATTGTGGTAAGATGCCAGGACTGAGTATGAGGTTCACCTTTCAATCCCTGGCAGATCCAGTTAAAGGATTTCAAATAGCCATGCAGGAAAAGGTCTCTGTATGAGACCCTGGCAAATCAAGCCACTTTGGACAAACAGTATTGAGCCTCATTTTGGTGACATGAGAGATGTCAGGGCTCCAACCATCCAGGCAATCAGAGATCACATTCTCTGCCCTTGTCTGCAGTAGAAAACTCTGGCGGCTGTCTAGTTGCAATTACACAATGATGAGGCAAATGCCACTTGGTTTTTCTATGTAGACTCCAGGGCTGAATATCAGCAGACTCAGAGCTGAGGTCCAGTGAATTCTGGATCAGATAATGCCCTAGTGGTAGGAAGTCAGTGAACTAGGATCTCACAGTTGTGTCTGATCCATCCTGGGTGGAGAGACATGATCTGACAGGACTTCTGATGCCAGGATCTCCTCTTATCATGAACGCGTCAATCTTTCTTACTTCTTCGGAAGGGAGGGGCTCTTTTGAGAAGCCAGTTCAAAGAATTCTCGTGAGCCAGCTTTGTTTACGCTTCTGGCTTTCCCAGCTGGTGCAAAAATTTTCACTCGCTGGTATGATCTTTCCATTTGCCTGTCGGGTTACCATAGCAATGCTGCTGGCTTGACAGCCACAAAATCAGGGAAGCAAAGCCTTCCTCACCCATGGCCACCCTTCCACTGAAGCACCCTATCCAGGTGAGGCCGTTCACAGCGAGGGTGGAGGCCTAGCTGAGGCCCTCACCTGCATGATCACTGGCTGCCAGGTGACCAACCATACACTGGCAGATAACCAACATTAGGTTCTGAAAACCCATCACACTTCAGTGCTGGGCCAGCAAAGGTTTTATTCAGTGAGGCTGCCAACCCGCTTGGGAAATCCCTGGAGATTTGGGGGTGGAGCCTGGGAAGGGCGGGGACTGGGAAGGAAAGGGACCTCAGCGGGGTATAACATTATATAGCCCACCTTCCAAGGCAGTCAAAGACTTCTCCTCTGTGGAATGATCTGATCCCTTTTTAAAGCCAGCGGACATCACCATGTCAGGTTGTCAACCTCCGGGGCAGCCAGGCTACAGAGATGAGTTCCCCTGGAGAAAATGGCTGCCGTGGAGGGTGGAATTGATGCCATTCCACTACTCTGAGTTCCCTCCCCTTCCCAAACCCTGGCCTCCTCAGGTTCCATCCCCAAATCTCCAGGAATGTGACTATGAGATATGACTAGAGTGTTTGCCAAATGGATTAACATTATATAGGTATTTCAACGCTACCCACTTTGATAAAGATATACACGAAACGAGATGTAATAGGCATGGTCCGTTGGTGTTGATGGCATTTGAATAGCTTCCAGTAAACTGAATATTGAAAAAAGAATGTACAAGTCTGTGAAGACCTTTTTTTTTTTTTGCACTATACATCAAGGATGTTTGCTTCCTTTCAACTTCCATTCTTTGATCTCTCTCTTTGGTTTGCATTCTCCAGGTGGTGGCAGGAGTTATCATAAGAACATAAGAGAAGCCAATGTTGGATCAGGCCAATGGCCCATCCAGTCCAACACTCTGTCACACAGTGGCCAAAAATACCGGGTGCCATCAGGAGGTCCACCAGTGGGGCCAGGACACCAGAAGCCCTCCCATTGTTGCCCCCCCCAAGCACCAATAATACAGAGCATCACTTGCCCCAGACTGAGAGTTCCTACCTATACCTTGTGGCTAATAGCCACTGATGGACCTCTGCTCCATATGTTTATCCAATTCCCTCTTGAAACCGTCCATGCTTGTAGCCACCACCACCTCCTGTGTCAGTGAATTCCATGTGTTAATCACTCTTTGGGCAAAGAAGGACTTCCTTTTATCTGTTCTAACCTGACTGCTCAGCAATTTCATTGAGTGCCCACGAGTTCTTGTATTGTGAGAACAATCCCAAAGTACAACTTGTTTCCAGTTGGCAGAGGTCAGTTCCCTTGGAGAAAATGGCTATTTTGAAGGGTGGCATTCTATCCTGCCGAGCTCCCTCCCCAGCCTTCACCCCTAAGATCTCCAGGTATTTCCCAACCCAGGGCTGGCCACCCTACTCCATTGTATATCATCGATCTTAGGTGAAATCCCTCCCCAAACTCCCTGCTTCCCAGGAACCACCCTTAAATCTCCGGTCAAGTACAGCAGGAGGTTCCAGAACACATCAGAGCAATCAACCAACAGCAAAAAGAATTTGCCTGTGATTTTAAAATACTGCCTCCGTGGTGTGGAGGGTAGAGCCAGGAGTGGGCTTGGGTTGTTCAGGAGGACGCAGCCTGGCATTTTTATTTATTTATTTATTTGTTAGTGCCACTGAAGTGGTTTCTGAAGCGCCAGGATGGAGAGGTATGGTGTGCATGGGAAATTAGTTCTTAATTCCCTGACATAAAATGCCTTGTTTATTCTACAAAATGCCCAATAAAGGACATGGCACGGCAATATAAAATGGCAAGCGGGAAGGTCAGCTCCTGCCTCAAGGCTTGCCCCTCTTTGGAAAGACGACATGAGACCACTGGGCAAGCTAAAGGGCCTTGTGCTGCCCAGTCAGTCAGTCAGGCTACAATGGTGGGCCATTTAAAGCCCCTGTACTTGGCTTCCTGGCACCAGCCCCTCTCCACTGGCAGAGCTGCCTGCCCCCCAGTTGCCCCCCCCAGCAGCCAGCTAACCCACAAGGGCCGTTGGGGGGAACTGCCCTTGTGGGTTAGCTGGCTGCTGGGGGGGGGGCAACTGGGAATATTGGGGGTCTGGCTCAAACTGGCCACAAGAGAGTCCTTCTATTTTCACCTGCTTCATTCAGTGAGAGAAGAGTGGAGTTGTTCTCAAAGAGGCCTGGCCAGGAGGGCCCCTTGCACTTGGAGGTCAGTCTGCCCAGAGGGTTTGGCTTTGTGATCTCACCTCACCCTCAGGCATCGCAGTGTGCTTGCCAGTCTAATTAAATTAAATTAATTAACAAATCCTGCCATCTTCTTAGGGCCTTACCCGCTTGCTCTAGGGTTGCCAACTCCAGGTTGGGAAATGCCTGGAGATTTGGGGGATGGAGGCTGGGGAGGGTAGAGTTTGGGGAGGGGGAGGGATCTCAGCAAGGGTGTGATGCCATAGCCGGCTCTCAGAAGCTGCCACAACCTCCTGAGAAACTGGTCTCCATAGTCTGGTGATCCATCGTAATTCCAGGAGACCTCCAGGACCCATCTCGAGGGTGGCAACCCTACCGCCAGTGCTATTTCAGCAGGACCTGGGGAGAAGGCTGAAGCCCTTCCTACTCCTGCAGTGGTGTTCTGAGCCCAAACAGGCTCTCTTTTATTTTTTTAAAAGCCATCCTCCAGAGCTGTGGTACAGCTTTGGGGGTCCTAAGCTGGGTCCAGGGACCACAGACCCAACTCTTTAAAAACCTGCACGTATCTATTAGCCTGCACGTATCTGTGGCGGAACAGGCCCGCATCAGCTGGCAGACCCCCCTCTGCCCACCCCTCCTTTGCCTCCTCTGGCACCTGAAGGGGCAGTTTTTCACCACTGCCTCTGGGTATTGCTGCCACCACTGTCCCTGTCTTGGGCTCTGGTTAGGCGGGACAGCCTCCCAACCTCCCTCTGCTGTTGCTAGGATCCCACCTCGGGGCTTCCTGGTAATCTTCGGGGTTCCCCTGGAGAGTTGGCAACTGACCGTTTTACCCTTGTTCTCCTCCTCAGGGAGCCCCCAACCCACTCTTGGCGTGTCCAAGCGGCTGGGGGAACTATGTGGTACAGAGGGACTTCTCAGGGTCAACAGTAAAAGAATTTATTTTGAAATCACTCAACTATATACAGGCATCTAACAGTGAACTGAAGAATCAAAATAAAGGTGGATAATAGATCGCTCCATCTCTCCCTTCACTACACATACCCTGTCTAGATGGTCTGCAGGGCAGGCACATGACTTGCTTTCAGTGGAGGAAGTTAGAGTAGCACCACTCCCAACATGGCCTCTGCCTCCCGCAGACTCCAGCCGACAGCCTGACTGGCTCCAGACTTCAGGCAGACCGACCTCAATTCTCACAGACTGGCTTCCCGCCCAAAAGCTCCACTCTATCCAACAGCCCTTCCCGCCCAGGAAGTGCCTCTCCCTCCTGCAGCATTCTGGGGCAGATCTCCTCACAGCCTTGATGGACTTCCTGTCCTCTCTAGGGAGCTGCCCTCAGACTGCTGGTTGGAGACAGGAGGGGGGGGAATGAGGAGGAGAGTAGGCCAAGGCCTACCTCAGGTTTCATGGTCTCCTCTTATCTGGCCCACACCAACTTAAACATATACCTAAAATGGCGTTTCTCCACAGTATCTATTAGCCACAAGGTATAGGTAGAAACTCTCAGTCTGGGGCAAGTGATGCACTGTATTCTTGGTGCTTGGGGGTGGGTGGGCAAGAGGGGGAGGGGCTTCTAGTGTCCTGGCCCCACTGGTGGGCCTCCTGATGGCACCTGGTATTTTTGGCCACCGACAGAGTGTTGGACTGCATGGGCCATTGGCCTGATCCAATATTGGCTTCTCTTATCTTCTTATCTAACGTGGTCCTGAGTCTAGCACAGTTTAGTCTAAACTGTGGCTAAACAGCTGGGCAAATTTTGTGCGACAGAAGAAAAACTGTGCAGTGGGACTAAAGTTTAGGTTTTTGTTTCTTGAAAAGAAATGGATGAGGTGAAAGAAGATGGAAAGAAAAAGAGCAAGAATAAAAGCTTACATCTTTTGCTTTCATTCCCCTTCCTTCTTTCTTCCTTTGTTGTTTTCTATCCTCTGGTCCTATCCTGAGATTTTCCCTTCCTTCAAGGCTGTTAGACAACATCCACTCTTCTGTTCACAGTGGCTCTTTGCGTGGTTTGGGGACAGGGGCTTAAAATAACCCCAGAGTCCATCTTCTGCCATTCTCAGAGGGAAGTTACAGTGCCAGGCTGACAGTCCCCCTGGCTCTTTAGCCAGCTAGTCCTCCGGGCCGAATGGCATCTCTCTTGGTTAATAGTTATGAGGCTTCACATTTGAGTCCCTAAAGAACATATGGTTGCAAGTCATCCATCCTCTGTGAGTTATTATTGCCAAGGCTCTCTTTTGTCACCCTTCCTTGACAGGAGTTTCCTTCTGATATATTACCTGGGGAAATGCGTTCAGGTGTGGGTTGCTCACTGCATCCTCTGCAACAAATACAATTTCAGACCTTTTGTTTAGTTTTCCTCTGCAGTCCCCCCCCCCTTTATTTCCATTCTGTCTCTGTGTCTCTGCCCTTCACCTCCACAGATTCCCCACGGACAGGCTGGGTTGGCCACTCGTATTATCTCACACTGATTCACAAACAGAGGCTGACTGCAAATGTCACCTGATGGCATTTCACTCGCTGAGGAGACACTAAGAAAACACAAGAAGACGCTGGTCAGCCACGAGTCTGTAGAGAGAGAAGCTGAGAGCCAGCATAGCATAGGAACAAAGAGCCAATTAAGACATTACATGTGATGTGAGTCGAGACACGGGAGTCTGACCCAACTTATTATCACATGTATGAATGGAGGAACTTACCTTGAAAGTGCTCTGTTCAGCTCTGGGCACTGCGAAGAGGAAAGAGAGGCTTCAGCTTCCCTAATATACAGTTTTTACCAGTGGAAAGGGTCACAGGCCAGAGAAAGGTGAAAACAGGACCCACCACAGCTATTTCCGCTGGCAAAAATGGCACGATAGGACAGCCAAAAGCCCCTCCTCCCTCTTTGCAGTGCTCCAAAGCCAAACGCAGTGATGGAACACTTTTAAAGTTAGTTCCCCAGTTCTTCCATATGGCAGCAAGTTGACTCAGGCACCCCTATTCCAACTTGTGTTGCATGTAACATCTGGTTTGGTTTTAAGACTAGGCTTGCCAAGTCCCCCCGGGGGGCGGGGAAACACCCGCCCCAGAGGCCCATTCCCTGCCACCGCCAGATCAGGCCCCGGAGGGAACTCCACATCGACGTGCACATCACCAGGAAGTGACGCGACCACACCGGGCACGCTGGGGTTTTCCCTCGAATGGTCGTGGCCCCACCCCCAGCGTTCCCGGCGTGGTCGCATCACTTCCTGGTGACGTGGATGCGGCGCTCCAGAATCGACCCAGGAGTCCCCTGCTTCAGGACGAGGTACGACTTGGCAACCCTTTCTTAAACTGAAATTCCCTCGACATGATGTATAATTAACTTGAGGAACTCACGACCACAGGGAGTAGTGATAGCCACAAGTTTAGCTGGTTTTTTTTTTTACAAAGGGGATTAGAAGCAAAGATACATCAATGACCTATTAATCATAATGGCTAAATGGAACCTCCAGATTCAAAGGTAGTGTATCTCTGAACATAAGTTGCTAAACTGGACAATAAAGGGGAGACTGTGGCCTTTGTGACCTGCTTGAGGCAGAGGGATCTAACTTGGCCACTGTGGAAAACAGGATTTTAAATTAGATGGATCTTTGGTCTGACCCAGCAGGGTTCCTCCAAACGTTCAGTTAGTTGACATTTTGGCTAAACTGTACAAAATGCAGTCGACCACTGACTGGCTCTCCCAATATTTTTATCCCTGCTAATTAATTCTGAGACAACTGCACCTTAATACTTCTATCTAGCGCTTCCAGTATTCAATGCAATGCCGTTATAGATTATTTTGCTATAATCCTCTCAATATTCCTGTAAAGTAGACTAGCATTATCATGTCCATTTAACAGATGGGGGTAGGTGAGGGAGAATGACTAAGATTACACAATTTATGGAAGAGGCAAGATTTGAATGAGGGGCCTTTCAGATCCTAGCAATTTCTTTTAGCCATCACGCTATGCTGCTTGCCAACTTCTATTCTTCTGGGGTGGTTTTTTTCTGTTCTGTCCTCATTGAATGACAAATTAGATCAGGCGTCTGAAATGCTAATAGATGTTTTGAACAAGATTTCAGTTTAATATTTGCCTGAAAGAGATGCTTGATTTAGGAGGACAGCAATGGGATGATCTCATTTTCTTTTCGAGTGTAGTCTGCTAAATGGCTTCCTGGGAATACACACAAACAAAAAAAACCCTTTGTTGAAAGGCTGGCTTGGGTAGCCAGCGACTGAGGCTTGCCTGTGAAACGTATGCTGGCTATTGTGCTTTGACTATGATATTTAGTTTGGTCTAATAGCGTGGTTCTCAAAAGGTGGGTCACAGCCCAAAACTGGGTCACCTCTCCCTCACAGTTGGGTCACAAGCAGGGCTCTTTTTGTAGAAAAACCCCAGCAGGACCTCATTAGCATATTGGGCCACACCCCTGACAGCACAGCTCATCAGCACATTAGGCCACACCCCCATGTTACCAGAAGTGTGGTTATCCAGCCACACCCACCTTTTGCTTGTTATTCTGTTTACCTTGTTTGTGGTCAAAACCCAGGGCCTTTTTTTGTAGCAGGAACTCCTTTGCATGTTAGGCCACACCCGCCTAATGTAGCCAATCCTAATGAGTTTCTGCTGTTGGGTGTAGCCTATTATGCTAATGAGTTCCTGCTGGGCATGGCCAACTCAGGAGCCAGCCGGAACTCCGTTCCTGGGCGTTCCTGCCCAAAAAGAGCCCTGGGGATCGAACCCCGGGCCTGGGCAAAGAGGCTGAGGGTGCCCTTCCTCCCTGGGGTGGGAAAAGGAGAAGAGGATGGCACTCCGGACTCCTTCCTCCTCTCCTCCTTCAATCTGCTCCCCCATTAATTCCCAATTCAGCTCATGCCCAGCTAACAGCAGTGCAAGAGAGGGCACCCAACACCCAGGTCAGCCTTCCTGAACTGCAGCCACTGTGGTGGTAGATCCCAAAAGGCAGTGGAAGTTTAGAAGTAAATTAGTTTGTGAGTCATGGGTTTTGTAGGTTCTATTCCAGGGTGTTTTCCAGCATATTCTTGGAGAATGTCATGCAGGGGTAAACTGATAGGGGGGAAATGACCCAGGGGAAATGGCCCACTCTGCCCCTAGCCCACAACCCCAAAGAGGGAGGGAGAAAGAGCTTGCCCCACCAGCCCCACACAGCTTAGCAGGGCCTCATGGCTCTGTCCCTGCCTGGCATGAGATGGGTGCTGCCAGCTTGTGGCACTGGCAGCTTTGGGGTTGCCAGCTCCAGGTTGGAAAATTCCTGACGGTTCAAGGGTGGAGCCTGGGGAAGATGGGGGGTTGCAGGCAGGAAGGACCTCAGCTGCCAGAGAGCTCTCTCCAAAGCAGCCATTTTCTCCAGGGGTACTGATCTCTGGAGTCCTGAGGTCCGTTGTAATTCCAAGAATTCTCGAGTCACCACCAAGAAGTTGCTAAGCCTAGGCAGCAGCTGCCTATCCACCCGCCCAACCCCCACCTCATGGGGTAGGGGGAGCACCCGGCCAGGCCATCAACCCACCAGGACTTTTCCCAGCAGCCTTTATGCTGCTGCTGACATGGGTAAGTTAGAAAGAGAATGGGTCAGACCAGTTGTGGAGGCCAGTTGCAGAGAAAGAACAGCTGGCTGAATGAGGCCCATGGAAACCAACAAGTTGGACCCAGGCAATTGATCTACACAGCCAAGATTAATCCAGTTCCTTCCCCAGAATCAGCAGGTCTTTCTTGCTCATTCTCATTTGGGCATCGTTCATCACCACCCCTGTGCCATACTTTCTCAATGGCACCGTGCAATCCACACGCAAGCTAAACACGGCATGGCTGCTCCCCCCGCCACTCTGCCACCTCCCCTCTCTGTCATTCCATGACATAATAGAATCAAATTAAACCCCCATTTACCAGCTTTATGGTCTATTATTTATAATACTTCAGCTCCAAAGTGCTGTTTTATAGAGTGCTTAAACTGCCATCGTCTGGATAGACTTTGCCATAAACATCTCGGAGTACGCAGAGCATAATGTCCCGATGTCGCAAAGGAGAAGGCAAAAGATTACTCTCAATTATTTCATAGAGTCTGTTTTATTGTCTTATTGTAATAAACTGTCATTCCCTTACAACACTTTAAAATCAATAGTTTGCATTAAAAGTAATGAAAAGTAGTTATTAATCCCACTTAGCGCTTCCTCTCGTACGCTCCCCAAGACGGCCTTGGAGGCGAAGAAGGGGGGTAATTATTCATTTCCGATCAATAGGAACTTTTCTAAAATGGTCCTGTGTGTCTCACCATTAGCGCTGCCGTGTGAGTTAATGATGGGAGAGAAATTGGTCTTGGAACTCTGGCATGACGGGGTGGGTTTCTTTTATTTTTTTCCCCCCTGTGTGAGCACTTCATGGGGTAGCCAAGTTCTTCCTTTGAGCAAAAACCAATATATATTTTAAAGAGAAATGCAAAAATAATCCAGAAGAGCCCCAGAATGTTTCCGCTACAAGAGTGCTAAAATAGCCTCCCATTAAGGTTGAGAGATCCAGGCTGGGGAATTCCTGAAGATTTGGGGGTGGAGCCTGGGAAGGTTTGAGCAGGGGAGAGATCCGAGCCAGGTATAGTCCCTAGGTGCCATTTTCCAAAGCAGTCATTTTCTCCAGGGGAACTGATCTCTGTCGTCTGGACATCAGTTGTAATCCCAGGAGATCTCCAGCCACCACCTGGATGTTGGCAACCCTACCTTGCATATTCTTCCATGAAGTTGGGCGATAAGCAGCAGTAGGATGAAAGTATGTCTCCCGCTTTAGCGGAAGCCTTGGCATCCCTAAGGAGGAAGAGTAGTCAGATTCCGGTTGGGTAGCAAGCAAAGACACAAAGGAAACTGTACAGAGCTCTCACAAAGCAGGCAAACTAATTCATACAGGCCATGTGGATTAGTTTGCCCGCTTTGTGAGAACTCTGTTAGAAACATAAGAACTATTTCATATCATGGATTAGGATTTTGTAGTACCTGTGTAAGGAAAAGATTGCTATCTACATAATAAGGAATGACACAACTGGTCAGTTGATATTCAGAGGAAGTTTTTCTACGAAATGGAAGCTTACTCTGGGGAATTTCGTCATCATGGCTCTGTGAGAACTTCTTTGTCTGCACATCTGGAAGAAAAAAATACATATAAGGACTTCTTGCTTATTTGCATTGTTTCATGTATTAAGCACTTTTTCTATTACAAGCAACTTTTTGTACAGTTTCCTTTGTATCTTTGCTTGCTAGTTGAATATAAATGTTAAAAATCAGCATAAAAGTGGCATACAAATATTCTAAATAAATAAAATACCTGTTCTGAAAGGCTTCACCCATAACCCAGCAGGTCCCACCGTGGCTTTTCACAACGGTGATAGGCAAGGTGGCAAGAGTAACGCCATTTTAGATCTTAAACACTGTTGTGTGCAGCTTGGGAAGCTAAATTTAGTCAAAGCACAAAACAGGATGTGACAAACTGGATAAGAGGGTAAGATGTCTAGACTAGCTGAGCAAGAAACGTTGTTGTCTGAGAACCGGAAACTGTTTTGCAAGATTGCGAGATTTATAGAGAACCATGAACATTCCAAATATGGGGGGACGATATATATGTTTAGCAAACATACTAATATAAAAATAAAGGAAGTTAATGCTCCCTCTAAGCTGTGGAGTCTTGTGAGCAAAAGTTCTACTTTGTGAGCTACAGGCATTAAAGTTGTGAGTGAGCAATTTGGCTACTGCATACATTAGTTTGCTCTGGAGCCATCCTTCCTGAGCGAAGATAAAAATGTGTGAGCCGGAGTCTAAAAAACTGTGAGCTATCTAACACTAACTCAGCTTAGAGGGAACACGGAGTATAACCTCTGTGCTTGTCTAAAAGTTGTTTGTTACACTGTATTAAAAGTTACTGCTGATAGCTTACTGATGGAGTCCTTGGGCTTTACTGCCAAGGTCCCCTTTATTGAAATAAAGTTGTGTCTACTTCTGGAATCTCACTGACTGTGTTCATCAGACATTGGGACACCAGGCTAAGGGCCCATTTGGCTAACAATGTGTCTTGACTCTACTGAACATGCTCTCCTGCGTTGTAAATTTTACTGTGATATTCATGCCATATATCTCTGCTACAAATTCACAAGAGTCAATCTGATGTTTGTAAGACGGTTTTTCTACTATCTTCCCATAACTCTGAGATCACTGATTTGGTGGCTAAATTTCCATGTTGTGCCATTAAGAGGAGCGGGATGTTTCAACTCCAACTATGAAGGTTGTACTTTTATCCCTTGATGATGTATGTTTCGTTGTGATGCCAATAAAGGTAGCTGATGATGATGACTCTACCCCCGAACTGCAGATTTCTTATAAGTTTCACTTCTAAAACCATCACATTGTAAGTCTGGGCTATTTTTGGGCAGGAACGCACAGGAACGGAGTTCCGGCTGGGTCCTGAGTTGGCCACGCCCAGCAGGAACTCATTAGCATAATAGGTCACACCCAACAGCAGAAACTCATTCTGATTGGCTACATTAGGGGTGTGTGGCCTAACATGCAAAGAAGTTCCTGCTACAAAAAAGCCCTGGGTTTTGACCACAAACAAGGTAAACAGAATAAGAAGCAAAAGGTGGGTGTGGCTGGATGGCCACACTTCTGGTAACATGTGGGTGTGGCCTAATATGCTAATGAGTGGTGCTGTCATGGGTGTGGCCCAATATGCGAATGAGTTTCTGCTATTGGGTGTGGCCTATTATGCTAATGAGTTCCTGCTGGGCTTTTTCTACAAAAAAAGCCATGGTAAGCGTGTGTGTGTGTGTGTGTGTGTCAGGCAGCCTGGGGGGGACACTTTTAATTGTGAAAGGGAGAGCTGCTCCCATTCTCCAGTGGCATGCCTTCGATCCATGTCCCTATCCCACCACCACCACCACCACTGACTACTTTTTTTCAGCTTAATAACACAGAACTCCAGCAGCCTGTGTTGTTTGGCTCTTCAGGTTTTCTGATTTTAGAGATATGGGGGGTGGGGAGCAGACAAGTGCTCCATTTCCAGGCCTGGCTATCTGTGGCAACCAGATCTCTCGCAAAGCAACGTGGCTTTTCCTCCTCCTTTAAAGTTATTTTAATCAAATTTCTGAAGTTTTATCGGTGCCCAGCTGGTTGGATGGATTTACTCCACCTTTGATACAATGTCACTGTAATGAAAAAGAACTCGGCAGCACATTAATTCTGAGCCATGATAAACATCAATGAATTTGCGCGCCTGCCAAATAGGCAGAGACATTGCAACAATACCGGTGGGGGGAGGTAAGGGGGGGGGCGACTTGCTGTATACCAGGTTCCACCGGGGGAGTGTAATACAACTTAATAATAACAAGACATGGAGCAAAATAATTGTTGGGTAGGATTAAAGATCAAGGGAGGGTTTGTTTCAATAAACTCTGCTGTCGTCTCCTTTGCTGGAAATGTCTGAGGTATGAGCTGTGATCATGGAAAATGGATGTCATTCAAGTTCTGACGTGGATTTGAAAGTGTGCTTTTTAAAAATGCTGTTTCAATACGAAATCTGCTAGAGCATCGTGGCAAGGAGGACTAGGAAGTCCCTGGTTTACAGGTGTTCCATTGTTGTGGTCTCATAAGGTGATAGGGTTGCCAGCTTCCAGGTAGAGGCTGGAGTTTTCTGTGGCTGTGGTCTCACAAGGTGATAGGGTTGCCAGCAATGTTCCCTCTAAGCTGTGGAGTCTTATGAGCAAAAATCCTACTTTGTGAGCTCCTGGCATTAAAGTTGTGAGTGAGCACTTTGGCTACTGCAGAAATTAATGTGCTCTGGAGCCCACCTCCCTGAGCTGAGACAAAAATGTGTGAGCCGGAGGCTAAAAAACTGTGAGCTAGCTCACACTAACTCAGCTTAGAGGGAACAGTGGTTGCCAGCCTCCAGATGGGGGCTGGAGTTCTCCAAGAATTACAAATTATCTCCCGCCTACAGAGATCAGTTCCCCTGGCAAAAATGGCAGCTTTAGAGGATCGACTATATGGGATCACATCTCTGCCCCTCTTCCTTAAATACTACTCTCCCAGACTCCACCCCCAAATCTCCAGGAATCTCCCAACTTTGAGTTGGTAACCCTACAGGTGACTTTTGACAAGTCCTTCCCTGCTCTACTTCCAGGCTACACGCAATGGTTTCTAGACAGCTGCCCGGCCAGGGAGGTCAGAAACCTCAGCTCAAATTGCCTTGCCACCACTTAAGGAACTTCACTCTTTGTTCTCTGCCTGGTTCTTGCCTTTAAAGTTTGAGAACAAAATATCTGGAAGACTAGTTGCTCACATATGGCCATGTTTGAGAGCCCAATCTGATCCTTGACCCCTGTTCTGAGTGCCCCTGCCTTCTGGGTGGCCATGAAGGACAGGGCGTTTTCTGTTGTGGCACCTCAGTACAGAATGCTCTCCTATAACTCTGTGCCTGTGACTTACAGGGACCAGGCCAAAATCTTGTTATTCCTCCAAACATATACAAACTGCAGTTTGTTGAAGATGTTTGGTCATTTGAGGGCATTTTGCTTGTGGTCGTTTTAAATTTGTGATGCATTTGCTTGTGTCATTCTATGCTTTCTGTGTTGTTTATGGTGTTTTATCCAACCCATCCTCCAATGTGATCAGGGTGGCATACATGAGATTGGATCCAATGGAAGATTTCTGTATTCACAGCAGCCCTTCTGAAAGTGGAAGTATGAAAAATTACTCCTCGCTGTCTGCTTGCCATACGGTAAAGTGATGAGATTCCCACTATCTTTCCGCGTGCGCCAGGCACAGCACATGGTATTTCTTCTGATACAATTTCAAAACTAAATTAAATGAAATCATGCAAACCAGCTGTTGTACATCCCATTGCTCCAGATGCAGGTTATTTTGTTTAAAAATATATTAAAGTGCTATGTCTCGCTGTAGCCATTGCACTATTGCTTGCGCAAGTGGAAATGCGCTAAGTACATCTTCCTTCCTGCTCATGCATCGCTGGACCCAACCCATGTTTCTCCTCTCCTTCATTTCATCCTTGCAACAACTGCTTCTCCCACTATCATCCCGTGTGCCAGTTATGAGGCAACCTTCTCCTGTATGGTCATGCTTAGGTCACAAGCTTTTTCTGGCGTTTTCATCTGGAACGTCCTACCAGAGTGGACATGGAGGGTGCCTTCAGGAAGGCATGTAGGACAGTTTTATTGCAGAGAACAAATTGTTCACAGCCATGGCAGTCCAGAAGCAGAAGCACCAAAGCCAAGAATAGGGATGGGCATGAACACAACCATTTTTGTGGTTGTGTTGGGACCAACCCAATGACACATCGCACTTTGCTGGTGAAGGCAGCTTTGACACTCAAAGGAATATGCCCTAAAAATCTTGTTCTTCTTTAAGGTGCTATTGGACTCAAATACAGCAGTGTGCAAGCCTTCAAGTTCCCCAGAACTCTTTAACAGGCCAGAAGTTACAAAATACAAAAGAAGAAGATAGCAGATTTTTGGATCATATTTTGAAGGCTTTGTCATGCCACTATATGGTCATAATTTGAAGGCCCTATTTTGAAGGCCTTGTCATGCCACTATATGGCTAATCTTCCTGCAAGCAAAGAAGAATCAAGCTGTTGCAGGCCAGGGGCCATAAAAGAGGCCATATACCAATTACGCTCCATAGCAACAAATTCATCCAGCCTCCCGAATTCTTCTCTTTATTTATATTTCCATATCTATTCCAGAGGACATTTGCTGTAGGTTAACTGCTGTGACAGATATGGCTGCCTTTTCATTGTTGTCTTCCTATTGTTTTTACTTCTGAATTGTGTGTCATTTTGAATCTTCTTGTTGGAAGCGTTTTTGTTTGTTTGTTGTTTGTGACCTTGCAGCGATTTGCCATTTTGTTGGCTGCCGTGAGTTGGAACAGATACAAATATTGTAAATAAGAGAATAAACAACTCTGTCATTATTTCCCCCCATCACCTCCTGGCACACGTGTAAGTGTATCTGAGTCCTGAGAATGGCTGGCGGTTGATCTGTGGTTGGAACTTTCAGAAACTTGCCAATACTGAAAAGCATTCTGAGGAGGGGGAGGGGGAGAAGGGGAGGAGAAGGAGGAGGAGAAGAAGAGTTGGATTTATACCCCACCCTTCACTCGGAGTCTCAGAGCAGCTTACAGTGCCTCACTATATGAATGCTGTCACAAGTTTCACTATCTTTATGTGCTCTGTCTCTCTCTCTCCTGAAGCTCTACGCAAGATCTGTGGCTGTGCCAAGGATCAGAACTGATCTCTTTCCCAGAGGTGTTCAGCACCCACCGTGCATGACGGAAACCAGGTCACTCTAATTTGGGTGCGTAAATATGGATTTCAGCAGCCTTCCTTTCAGGCAACCCGCTGGTCTGACTTTTTCGGGTAGCGCCACGAATAGAATGCCGATCAATAGACTTTTGTCTTATCCTCAGGACTCAGGGACCAGGCAGCCGCTAAGTGGGACAGATCAAGCCATCAAAAGAGGGGCAAAACAGGGCGAGACAAAAGAGAAACACTCATCAAGCTGCGCTCTTTACACACTTTCCGCTGGATGCTCCTCCAGCAAGCCCAGCAACACATGTGGAGCAGAGAGGGCTGGAAGGGCTGGGAACAGCATGAGAAAAACAAGGGGCCCTGTCTCGTGCACAAACACACACAGCAAGCCACAGTTGCGGCAAAACACCTGTCTTGGGTCCGGCTCCCCTGCTGACTCCCATCAGGCACTTGGCATGTACCGAGAAGCTGGTAGATCAAAGGGTAGCCCCAACTTTTCCAGATTTCTGTGTCTCACCGCATGCTCCAACAGTGTATCTTCAGGGCACCCTGCTGCCGCCTGGCCCAGAGAGATCCAGGCTGGAACTGCACCTTCTGCAATCATCTTTAAAAGGTTATTTGGGGATGAGAGGTGGGCTTTTAAAATCATCTTAATAAGTAATTTCAGGAGGACAAAACACAGGGGAAGGCTTAACCTCCCCCTGGCACTGATTGCCGCCATGAAATTGTACCCCTGGAGACCGCCATCTGAAACGTCTTTCAGAGTGATCACACAGAACCACGTGTAATGCAATTTTCCTCCAAGCCATTTTGGCCGGGGATCCTGGAGGGTTTTTGTCATCTTCTGGGCACGGAACAGGGGTCACTGGGGGTGTGGGGGGGGAGGTATATGTGAATTTCCTACATTTTGCAGAGGGTTGGACTAGGTGACCCCGGGGGTTGGACTAGATGACCCCGGAGTTTGAGTTCTAATAGGTAATTCCTCCCCTGAGTTTCTGCTTGCTTTCAGTGAGGGCACTAGGGCCACATCCATATGGAAATGCAAACTCCTCTCTGGCTTTTATCAGCCTCGACTGGGGAACTCCAGTAATGCCAGTAATTTGAGAGAAGCTGTGACTCACTGGCAGCGCATCTGCCTGGCATGCAGAAGGTCCCAGGTTGAATCCCCAGCATCTCCAGTTAAAAGAGTCAGTTAACAGGTGATGTGGAAGCCTGAGTCCCCGGAGACCCCAGAAAGGTGCTGCCGTTTTGAGTGCACAATACTGACCTTGATGGACCAACGGTCTGATTTCGTATGAGGCAGTTTCATGCGTGTCTGCTCCAAACTCTAAATGGGATCTTCTTTTTAGAAACACTGTGCCTCTGACCAACAGTTGCTGGACAGGAATAACTGAGAAGGCTTTGGCCTCTAAACTCCCGCTTTGGTAGCCATGGGCATTCCAACTGGTATAAAATGGACTAGATGGACCTTTGCTCTGATCCAGGTATTCTAATGTTCCTGTATTGTTAGAAGGCTTTGCTACAGCCGGGGATTGCAATGCTCCCTCTACGCTGTGGAGTCTTGTGAGCAAAAATTCTACTTTGTGAGCTACTGGCATTAACGTTGTGAGCGAGCGATTTGGCTCTGGAGCCATCCTTCCTGAGCCAAGACAAAAACTTGTGAGCCAAAGGCTAAAAAACTGTGACCTAGCTCACACTAACTCAGCTTAGGGGAACACTAACACTGGGAAGTCTTTTAAGGCTAGGATTCCTCCCAAGAATGTGTGAATAATAAAACAGCAAATCTTTATTTATTTTGATATTTATACCATACTTTTCTCCCCCAGTAGGAACCTCCATGTGACTTACAACATCATTCTCCCCTCCGCAGTTTTATTCTTATCACAACAATCTTGTTTGGTAGGTTTGGCTGAGAGAGAGAGAGAGAGACTGGCCCAACGTCACCCAGCAAACCTCTATGCAGAGCAAGGATTCAAACTCAGGTCTCCCAGAGCCTTCTCTGGCACTCTAAGAACTATAGCATGCTTGGTCTCATTGTAACACATTGGGTACTGCCTTTGCCTATGAAAGGTACAACCACCAACAATTTGTCAAACATCTAGTATTTATTTGTTTACTTCATTTATACCCCACCTTCCTCCCCAGCCGGGACCCAAAGTGGCTTCCATCACTCTATTCTCCTCCATTTTATTCTCACAACAACCCCATCAAGTTGGTTAAGCCAAGAGACACAGAGAGAGAGAGTCTGGTCCAAGAAGCTTCCATTGCAGAGGGGGATACAAACCTGGGGGGGGTGCGCGTGCGCATGCGCGTGCCTGGAAGTCATGGTTTACTTCTGGCAACCCTAGTGGGGCTTGGATGTTTCAGAGAGGTGACTTGCTATTGCCTGCCTCTGCATCCCGGCCCTGATATTCCTTGGAGGTCTCCCATCCAAGTACTTGCCAGGGTCGGCCCTGCTTAGCTTCCAAGAACTGAGGAGATTGGGCTTGCCTGGGCTCTAATCCAACACTCTTTACGACTACACCTGTTAAGTGCCAAGCTTTCATATCATTCTCTGAAGCGCCTCTTGCTTTAGAAATGGATCATAGATGAGCGAGGAAGACAGAATACGATGCCCTGCTTGCTGCTGGGGACGTCACGGTGGTGGATGGACCTCTCCGAGTCCGATGAGTCACAGGGTGCAAAAAAAAGGAAAGAGACACCCATTTCCCTGACAATTCGTTGCCACTGCAAGGAAGAGGGTGGGTTTTCTTTGCAGATGATAGCTCTCTAATCGGGCTGCGACATTATCTGAAATTAAAATCAAACCTGACATATGGACAGTGGCAGGAATGAATTACCCCTTGGCTGAGGCTGAAGAATCCCTGGCTAATTTTCTGATTTATTCAGACAAGGAGTGGCTTGAGAAAAGGAGAAGGAGGGAGGGAGGGAGGGGGTGTTTTCCCAAGACCTCCCTCTGCAGGCAAAACAGCAGCCCTGGAATGGAATGAGAGCTCTGATCCCTACTGTGCAAAAAAAAAAAAAAAAAGGCAAAGGAAGAAAAATAAGTCCCGTGACATCATTTGAGCATTCACATCCTTTCAGCTGTGCTGCAGATCTTGAAGGTGAGGCCGAAATCGCAGGTGCATTTAATGCTTGCCCAGGAATCTTTCTCTGCTTCAGCTCAACTGCATTCTTGTTTTTTGTTCTTAAATAATGTTCTACCACTTCCAGCCCATGCTGGGAAAAGATATTTTTTAACTGCAAGCTGCCACAAGCAGGACTATGAAGAGACAGCATAGAAATACTCTTAATCAGTTAGTTGATTAGTTAATTAAATAACCTTGTGCATCTGCTTGCCCTCATGCAGCCCTGTGAGTGGACTCAGATGTCATCCCATGAAGACAAAGTGCAAGCTGATGGTGGCCTGTCCCCTTTTTGGATTATCTGCTCACCTATCCCACTGAGATTTCCTTTACCTGCCTTCCTTCTCGGTCTCTGATGAAACTGATGAGGATGGTGGGAAAGCCTTATAGGATTCATCCTGGTCCATATCTTTCATTGCTGGTGAAACTGACAAGATCAGGAAAACAAAACAGGAGTTCAGTGTTACCTGAAGACTATTAACTTTTATTCCAGTGGAAGCTTTAGCAAGACACAGCTAACTCTGTCACCAAGGCTCATTCTGGAATAAACACTGGTAGTTTTTAAGGACATCAGTTTTGTTCTGATGCAACAGACAAATCCTAAGGGCTCTTTCCTGTACATAAGTCTTTCCTGTACATAAGTCCCACTGATTAACTCACTTCTAAATAGACCTGGTTATAATTGCTTCCTAAGTATAGTTACCAAATCCTCCCTGGCCACTGGCGGGGGGCCTGGGCTGCCAGCTCCAGGTTAGGGAACTTCTGGAGATTTGGAGGCGGAGCCTGGGCTGGGCAGGGACCTCTGTGGGGTACAACGCCAGAGAGTCCACCCTCCAAAGCTACTGAGGTCCCTACCCACCCCAAACCCTGCCCTCCCCAGGTTCTACCCCTCAAGTCTACAGGTATTTTCCAGCCCAGAGTTGGCAACCCTGTAACTGCTTTCCAGACTCTGGGAACCCAGAAAACAGGGCATAGGAGGAGGTACTTTCTACCTTAGCTACCACTGCCTAGCACCAGATCAACATAGGTCAGGGGTAGAGGGAACCATACCTGTTACCATGAGGCTCTCCTCCCATACTACCCACTTGGGGCAGCAAAATGACTTGAGACAGCCCTGCCTTATAGCTAAGCAGAAGGAAATAAACATGGCTCACCTCCCTCCACTGCCCCCCCACCAGCCACAGCTGGGACACTCATCCGGAGCTTTTTTCTAGAGCTCATTGTATTTCTTCCCACAATGGTCTTTACTCCTAGTAGGGAATAAAACAGAAGTCTGTAGCAGCTTCGAGACTAGTGAAGGGGCCCCCAGATGTCTGTTTTATTTTGCTGTGACAGACTGGCTACTCCTGAGGAACTCTTTAAAAGGAGGGAAGAACTGGAAAAAGCCATTCCCAAACGTGTACAATAGGGGGATAGAAGACTAAAGGATAAAATCCAGTGCGGTGTAATGGGTAGAGCACTTGTTTTATTCTGTCTCAGTCCTCTTTCCCAGTTTCTCTCTCTGTGTTTTTAAACTACCCCTCCTCTTCCCCCCCCCCGCTCTTTGTGCCGGCTTCACCTCCTGTGGCAGCCCTTGCACCCACCACCCTGTGTCAGAATTCCAAAGGTGACCACAAGGCTCAAAAAAGACTGGAAGCCCCTGGACAGCCAGGTTCAAATTGCCACTCTGCCATGGAAGCTCACTGAGTGACCTTGGGCCAGTCACACACTCTCAGCTTAACCTACCTCACAGGGTTATTGTTGTTGTTAGGGTCAAATGGGAGCTTTGGGTCCCCATGGGGGAGAATTGGGGGATAGATAGCTGGTCAGGGCCAGCTATCGGGATCATGCAACCCCAGTACTACAGTAATTGCATTGGCTACCAATCTGCTCCTGAAGCCAATTCAAGGTGTTGTTTTTTGACCTTTAAAGCCCTACTTGGCTTGAGACTGAAATATCCGAAAGACCACCTTTTCCAATATGTTCCTGCCCTGGAATTAAGAGAGGCCCTCCTAATGGTCCCACCAATCAAAGAAGGACGTTTGGTGGGTACGAGAGGGCCTTTTTGGTGGCAGCCCCACAATTATGGAACAGCCTTCCCAGGGAGGTGTGCCTGGTTCCCTCACTTTTTTTTTTAATTGACTCTCTTAAAAAGGAGAGAGTTTATTCCTTTTAATATCAGAAAAGGGGAAGGTATATAGCGGGACTAAGAAAAGGTTGAGTGATGCTCTTATTAGTATATTAATCTTTTGTTAGTATTAAACAAATCTTCTTTTGGCTTCTTCTGCGAGTTGTCAATCGTCTTTCATCTTGACCTGTGAAAAACAAATATAAATGTTAATGTATTAGTAGTGTCCCTTTGGTTTATTGTTAGTAATGTCTTTTCATGCGCTTTCCGAACCAATCTTCATGTTCTGGGCTGCCTTCCTTTTATGTCTCTCAGGTTATAAGATGGACCTTTCCCCGTTCCTTCATCTTCCGGAGTCTTGTCCTCCCTCTCCGAGCCGCTGTCTTGTTCACTGTCCAATTCTTCCCATCTGGCAAGTGCTGCCTCCTCTGAGCTGGCATGCCTCTTCAAAAAGTCTTGAGCTTTGAAAATGGAGTCAATCTTCTTCCTTTTATCTTTAAACTTGAAAATAAGTCCTTCTGGAATCAACCAGCGATAACTAATTTGGTGGTTTTGCAAGAATAAGGTCAGTCCTTTATATGCCTTCCTCTTCATTCGAATTTCAAATGGAACATCTTTCAAAATTCTGACCGTCTGCTCTCCAATCTTCATAGGCGTTTACGAAGACACTCTCAATATTTGATCTTGAATTCTCTGCTTTGTAAACTTGACCACCACTTCTGCCGGCAAATTATTCATCTTTGTACAGTTGGAATAGGCTCTGTAGACCAGATCCATTTCCTCGCTTATTTTATCCGCTTCCCAGCCGGTGAGTGGTCCTGGCTCCCTCACTTTTAATTTTTAACAGGCAGTTGAAGATAGTCTTATTTTGGACCACATTTGATTCATTTACTAGCAGTCCTAAACTGTGCTTTTAATTTGGGGGTGGAGGGTGGGATATGGATTTTGTGTATTTTGTTATATGTATTTTATCTATATAGCAAGTTGCGTTGAGTTCCGATGAAAGAAAGGGGGCTAACAAATGTTTTGAATAAATAAATAAAATGCACTTGAAATAGAACACACGTGAATACCCATGAAGCTGCCTTATACTGAATCAGATCTCTTGGTCCATCAGAGTCAATCTTGTCTATTGAGATTGGCAGCGGCTCTCCAGGGTCTCAGTCAGAGGTCTCTCATATCACCTACTGCCTGGCTGTTTTATGGGAGATGCTGAAGCTGAGCCTGGAATCTTCTGCATGCAAAGCAGATGCTCTGCCACTGAGCCACGGCCTGGGTGATTTCCCCCCTCCAAAAAAAATTGATGGAGAAAAAAAATCCATCTTCCCTGTACTTGGAAATCCATCTTCCCTGTAACTTTAGGATGGGACAACTGTCTCTTACAGATGCCAACAACCACAAGAGAGAGGCTAAACAATTCTTTAAGTGAGCTGAGGGTGGAGTTCACGTCATGTCTGCCTTCATGCAGAGCTTGGTGCCTGCAAAACCTTGCTAATCACATCTTCCCAGCTGCACAGAAACTTAAAATGCCAGGAGACTGAGAGAGAGAGAAAATCCCTTCTCTCAGCCTGAATCCATTTGAATGGGCATGTTTGTCTCTGTGCCTGGATGCTGACAAACGAGAGAAGTGGCAATTACCATTCTGCATAGCCTCAACCCATCCCACGTCCTGTGAAGGAAAGCTAGAATCCTGCCTATGATCCTAACTTTGCAAACTTAAATCAACCTGATGAATTAGGTGTCTAATGCCAACCCAACGTTATCCTTCATATCTGGGAAGGGGCTGCAGACACAGTGATGGAGAGCATACATGCTTTGCATGCAGAAGGAATGAGATTCAGTCTCCCACACTCTCCATTTAGAAGGATCTCAGGTAGCTGAGCTAGGAAAGGCCTTTCTTTGCTCAAGATGAATCCTTGGAGAGCTGCTGCCACCAGCCGGAGTAGATTGTGCAGAGCTAGATGGACCGATGGGTTGAGTCCATCTAAGGTAACTTCTGATGAAAGCCACATCAGGGGAGCAATTTTAACCCATTACCATCCATATGTGTCCAATTTGCAATGGCATTTGCAGAAATGTCACTTCCAAGACGGGGAAGGCAGCCATTCCTTTCAGCTAGAAATGTTCCAACCAGAGAGGCACTCTTAGTTCTAGAAAGGGTACTGGATAGGGCTTGCTTGGTGCATGCACCTCTTCACATGGCAGAGTAGGAAGGAACAGCTCCACTTTGGAAAATGAGCATGTGAAGCCATCAGTCCAAGTGGCTGAAAAAGCAGTGCCCCCCCACTTCTTTGCACAACCATCTTGAGACACAGAAAATCCCCTCCAGCCCTGTCTCCTTTCCTGTGCTTCCTTCCCCAGAGTGCTTTAGACTCTTGGTTCCTGTGGATGGAACTGGGGGGGAAGGAGGGGGGAGCCAAGAAATGCACTTCAGCTCAAACAAAACGGTGACGCCGAGACTGTCTGCAACACAATTCAATTTCAGAGCTCTTCCAGCCAATAATGGAATGACTCTAAACGGAACATAATGAGTAATTCTCATCATAATGCTATCCTAATTACTGTGGAGTGGGGAGTTGAAATAGGTTTTGGAATGGGTTCCGTTACCGTCTTCTGCTCTGCATTTGCTGAGGTCACCAATCCATGGGACATCCGTGTTCAAAAGGAACATAAATCAAATCCTGGCTCTACCCGCCCCGCCCCCCCCCCATTGCGACAATAGGGAAATATCCATAAGCCTCCTCAGCTTGGCAATGAACAGCAAATTAGTAAAATGCTAGTTGATTATTTATTTATTTATTTAAATTTATAACCCGCCCTCCCCGCAAACGGGCTCAGGGCGGCATACAGATGGGGCCAATGCCCAATACATAAAACATTAAAACTGCATTTTAAAAACATTCAGTATAACATAGGTGCTCTCCACAATAACTAACAAGGGAACAGATGACGTCATCAGGATGGTATCCTTAGTGGCCACAGCTCCACGCAGTACCACCATTTCAGCACTCACGGCGAGTTGGTAATAAAGGGCTAGGACAGATGGTAATAGTCGTAGACAGATGGTAACAGTCGTGGCAGCTCCTACTCAAACGCCTGGTGGAAGAGCTCCGTCTTGCAGGCCCTGCGGAACTGTGCAAGGTCCTGCAGGACCCGGATCTCCTCTGGGAGCTCATTCCACCAGGTAGGAGCCACCACCGAAAAAGCCCTAGCCCTAGTCGCCGCTAGTCTGGCCTTTTTGGGACCTGGAACCACCAGGAGATGTTTAGTCCCAGACCGTAGTGCTCGTTGGGGCACATATGGGGAGAGGCAGTCCCGTAGGTATGTGTTGTGTTAATCAATTGATCTGTTATCTATTTTATTTCTATTTATTTTCATTTATACCCTTCCTTTCTCCTCAATGGGGACTTCTCCTCTCCTCCATTTTATCCTCCCAACTACAGTCCTCTGGGATAGGTGAAGCTGAGTCTCTGTGAGTGGCCCAAGGTCATCCAGTAAACTTCCATGGCAGACTGGGGATTCAAACCTGGCTCTTCCAGATCCTAGTTTGACATGCTAACCACTGCACCAAACTGGCTCATATATGCATATGAGTAAAACCACCACTACCGAAGCAAAATTCCTGCATTCTTTTTTTGAGATTATTCATACACATATTGCATTGGAGACCCATAGGAGAGGCTTTCCTTCCTGTGGTAGGATGAACATAAGAACTTAAGAAGAGCCCTGCTGGATCCGACCAATGGTCCATCTGGTCTAGCATCCTGTCTCACACCAGTGGCCAACCAGTTCCTCTGGAGGGCCAACGACAGGGCATACAGGCCAAGGCGGTCCCCTAATCTTGCCTCAGCTCTGGGATTCAGAGGCTTAGTGCCTCTGAATGTGGAAGTTCCACTCAGTCACCATGGCTAGTAGCCATTGATAGACTTATCCTCCATGAATCTATCTAATCCCCTTTTAAAGCTGTAATTTCTGTGGCCATCACTACACCCTCTGGCAGTGAATTCCACATTTTAATCATGCTCTGTGTAAAGTAGTATTTCCTTTTGTTTTTGTAATCTTGCCTCTTAGCTCTGGGATTCAGAGGCTTAGTGCCTCTGAATGTGGAAGTTCCACTCAGTCACCATGGCTAGTAGCCATTGATAGACTTATCCTCCATGAATCTATCTAATCCCCTTTTAAAGCTGTAATTTCTGTGGCCATCACTACACCCTCTGGCAGTGAATTCCACATTTTAATCATGCTCTGTGTAAAGTAGTATTTCCTTTTGTTTATCCTGAGCCTACTGCTCATCAGCCTCATTGGATGCCCTCAAGTTCTAGTATTTTGGGAAGGGGAGAAAAAATTCTTTGTCAGCTCTCTCCACCCCATACATAATTTAATAAACCTCTATCATGTCTTCCTTTGAGTCATCTCTTTTCTAAACTGAAAAGTCCCAGACTCTTCAGCCTTTCCTCACAGGGAACATGGAAGGTACTCCAACCCCCTAATCATCTTGGTTTCCCTCCTCTGTAGTTTTTCCAGCTCTTCAGTGTCCTTTTTGTGATGCACTGACCAGAACTGTACACAGTATTCCAAATGAGGTCATACCATAGATCAGTCCAGGGGCATGACAATATCAGCCATTTTATTCTCAATCCCTTTCCTAATAATCCCTAACATAGAGTTTGCCTTTTTCACTCCTGCAGCACCTTGGGCTGACACTTTCATTGAATTATCCACTACGAACTGAAGATCTTTTTCCCTCTCAGTCTCAGCAAGTTCAGACCCCATTAGCCTATACTTGAAGTTGGGATTTTTTTTTGTCCCAGAGCACATCACCTTACACTTACCAACATTGAACTTCATTTGCCACACTGTCGCCCACTCATCCAGTTTGTGGAGGTCCCCTTGGAGCTCTTCACAGTCAGTCTTGGTTTTCACCATCCTGAATAGTTTGGTGTCATCTGCAAACTTGGCCTCTACACGACTCACCCCTAGTTCCAGATTGCTTATGAATAAAATAAATAGTAACAGCCTCAATACCAATCTTTGTGGGACACCACTGTACGGAGGAGGATTTGGGATATGGAAGCCCAAACAATTAATGCTGGGAGCTATGGAGTCTGTTCTCCACGCTCCCTTGACCTTCCCCCCCCCAAGCCTCTATGGCTCTGTACATCTCTAATCTAACAATCCCACTTTATCGGTGGGTTTTTATGCTAGCGAGATTCAATCTTTTCCCCTCAGCTGTTGTTTTAAGCAGATATAGGGGTATCCCCTATAGGGACAGAACCTGCAATTGTCTCTGTAGTGAACCTGATTCAGTTGCTCATATCCTTCTACGTTGTCCTCAATATTCTACTATGCGTAGCTATCTGATTAGTCCCCACTTACCTACCACAAGGAACCCGACTGACAATGATCTTAAAATTTTATTGTCTGATAAGTCCCCGACAATTACTTCGTCTGTTGCCGAATTCTTAGCCTATGTTTGGAAGGTTAGGGTAGGGGCATACAAGCCTTAACCCCCTTGTATTTTTTAGAATTGCTATATTCTCAACTGAGTCTATTATTTCCGAGAAGTTTATAAAAACGATTCCTTGTTGGTGCACCATGGTGTAAATTGTTATAATCCATTACTTCGTGCTATTTATTTTCTATTTGTTTCATTGTTCTCCGCTGCTGTGTTATGCCAATAAAGGTCTATGTATGTGTATGTGTGTGGGACACCACTGCTTACTTCCCTCCATTGTGAAAACTCTCCATTAATTCCTACTCTTTGCTTCCTGTCATTTAATCAGTTTTTTTAATCCATAAGAAAACCCGTCCTCTTATCCCAGGAGTCTTTGGTGAGATACTTTGTCAAAAGCCTTTTGAAAGTCCAAGTATATAATGTCTATTTGGTCACCATTTTCTACATGCTTGTTCACTTTCTCAAAGAACTCCAAAACACTGGTGAGGCAGGACTTCCTTTTGCCAAAGCCATAATAATTTACCCCTCAGGAGGCTTTTTCCTCTACATGCCTAACAATCCTATTTTTAATGCCGTTTCTACTAATTTGCCTGGGACAGACATTAGGCTGACTGGCCCATAATGCCCTTTTTAAAAATTGGTGTCACATTTGCTACTCTCCAGTCTTCTGGTACAGTAGTGGAATTTAGTGATATGTTACATATGCAGGTTAGTAGATCAACTATATCACATTTGAGTTCCTTAAGAACTCTCAGGTATATGCTATCAGGTCCTGCAGACCTATTGATTTTTAATTTCCCCAATAGGTCTAGAGCTTCATTTCTGCTCACCTCAATTTGGCTCAGTTGTTCAGACTCCTTTCCTGAAAACTGGGCTTGTGGCATGAGTACATGCCCCGCACTTTCCACAATGAACACTGAAGCAAAACATCATTGAACTTCTCTGCCATCTCCCCATCTAACTTAAACAATCCCTTGATTCCTTCGTCATCCAAAAGCCCCACTGTTTCTCTGGCTGGTTTCCTGCTCCGGATATATTTTCAAAAATGTTTATTGTCTTGATGCTTTTAGCAATACACTCCTCAAAATCTATTTTTTTGCATGTCTAATTATTGGCTTACATTTCTTTTGCTAGAGCCTGCAGTCCCTCCTGTTCAATTCATTGGGGCAGACCTTCCACTTTTTAAAAGATACCTCTTTACTTGTTATAGCTTCCTTGACTTGCATTGTTAACCACGGCCCCGGTCACATGGCAAAGTTGCCGCGGGAGAGGCATGGGAGTCCCCCGGATTTTCCAGACGCGATCTCACCCCAACATCTGGGAAGCACAGTGCTCCCGTGGCGAACCTATGGCTCCCCGCCGAAGGTGCGGAGTTAAAAACTAGCACTTACGAGGTACTAGTTTCCTGAGACCACGGGCCAAGGGCAGGCATCTGATCGTGTTCCTGGTGGACTTACGTGGCATCCAGCGCCCGCTGCTGTTCGTCTCCGCAGATTGCGCAACAGTGCCCAACAGTGCATGCGCACAAAGAGCAATTGCCAGGGCGATCACGCGGCGCGGCTTCTGTGCCACGCTGCAGGATACCCATCTGATCGGCGTTTCCCTCGAACCACAGGACCTCGACCGGGTCGTGTGCTCGGACAGCCACGCGTTAGTTTCCTCCAGGGCAATTAGCCACGCCACCCCCCACCCCCCGCGATATCTGGCCCATGTGACCAGGGCCCACATAGGCCTTCTTTTAGACTTGGTAGTGCCTTTCCAAACATGTGGAATCCATTCTATTTGGGCTTCTATGAGTGTGTTTTTAAATAGCTTCCAAGCATCCTCAAGGGATTTGACTCTCCTGTGTTTCCCCTTCAGCTTCCTTTTTACTACTATTCCCCTCATTTTTGTAAAGTTCCCTCTTTTGAAATCAAACATTACAGTTTTGGACTTTAGGGGTAACTTTCGGTTGACCTGAATGCTGAATTTAATAGCATTGTGGTCACTGTTCCCAATTGGTGTAACAAGCTCTAAATCTTTCACCAGGTCTTAAGACCTGCTCAGAACCAAGTCCAAGATCACTACCCCTCTGGCTGGCTCTGTGACCAACTGTTCCAGTACACAGTCATTTATGATGTCTAGGAATCTCATTTGTATGGTATGACTCGAGCACATGTTTACCCAGTCAACGTGAGGGTAGTTGAAGTCTTCCAGTATAATAACATTATCTGCTTTAGTCAGCTGCCTTATTTCCTTCTCTATCTCAAGGGCTTGATCAGGTGGGCGATAGTACACCCTCACTTTTAAGTAATGGCCCAGGATTTCCACCCATATTGCTTCTGTTGGGGAGTTAATCCCCCTGAAGTTTTCTGCCTGTCACACGAGCTAGACGACCCCTCATCGCTGTCACTCGATCTTGCTAGCTGTTGGCTGTCAGCCACCGTGCCCCACCTCCCGGAGGAGCTGCAGAGGCCTCAGACTTGTGGGAGAGGAGGAGGTTATGTCACCACCCTCTTCTCTCCCTTGGCAGGTCAGACAATACACTCTCTCTCTGCTTGTCCGCTCTCACGTCGCCTGTGCCTCATCCTCCTTGGCCTCTGCTTTCTGTCCTCTTTTATTCCCTCTTCATGTCACCTGTCTCCCTCTGTGCTCCACCCTCCCCCCTCCCCAGGGCCCCACCCCCTCCTCTTATGCCAAGACGCTGAGCCGTGGGCATGGCGTCTTCCCTGCTCGCTCGCTCTCAGCCCGACGGTTGTGCAGACTCTGCGCTTCTCCCTCCCCAAGCTGCTCTGGGCCGTGGGTGGGCTCTTGCACCAGGTCAGTGGCCCAGCGGGGTTCCCTCTTTTCCTCCGGAGACTTCCTTCCCCCTGGCCTCTTGCTCGTCTGGGGTGGCATCATCCTGAAGATCCTTTGGTGTCTCGTCGGGGCTTGGGGGACTTGGTGGCATCGGGGTCAGTTGCCCCTGCCTTCCTGTGAGTGCCATGGGGGTCGGGAAATGGGGGGTCGGGGGTATCAGAGTCCTGAGCGCCAGCGGCCATCCCTGGGGAGGCTCGCCCTCGGGACACTGCCTTGTTTGAGTCTACGCACTCATTGATGTACAATTCAACACCTCTCCCAACCCATCCCTGTCCTGCCTATAGAGCTTATACCCAGGAATGACTGTTCCCATAGATTTTGCTCATTCTACCATGTTTCTGAGATACCTACTATATCTATATTGTCATTGAACACCAAGCACTTCAGCTCCCCCATCTTGGCTCGGAGACTTCTAGCACTGTCATATAGAGACCTATAATGTGTTTCCCTCTCCAGTAACCCTTACCTCCCTTGGCTCCTTAGTCACCAGACATGGCCCGCATTCTCCATCCTGCCCTCACTCCCAAGTGTCACACAGTCATCCCTTTGAACTTACCTGTCCTGAACCGGAGGCTCCCCAGCTCCTGTCTGCTTTCCCCCCAGGATTAGTTTTAAAACTGCTCTGCTACCTTTTTGATATTAATCACCAACTGCCTGGTTCCCTTTTGGTTCAAGTGAAGTCCATCTCTTTTGTACAGGTTCGGCTTGTCTCAGAAAGTTCCCTAGGGCCTAACAAATCTTAACCTTCCAGCGCCACTTTCTTATCCACACATTGAGACCCCTGACCTGTGCCTCTCTAACTGGTCCTGTGCACAGAGGAGCAATGTGTGTTCTAAGTGGTATTGAAAGTGACATTCAGTCCTGTTTGTGAGAAAGGGGGGGATGCCTCTTTTCTCTCTTACAGAGGGAATGCCTCTTCCACTGCAGTTTTAAAGGAGGCATTCCCCCTTTCCTCACAGAACAAAGGAAAGCCTCTTCTAAGAGTTCCTACTGCTAGATCTTTGTGAATAATCTAAAAAAGAAAGACTATTTGTTTTAGCAGCTGTGGCTTTATGTATATTTAACAGATTTATGATCTATTAATTGACTGTTACTAAACTTTTACTACCACCTGAGAAGAGGCATTCCCCCATTGTCTTTCACATAGGAGGGAATGCCTCTTCTAAAGCAGTAGAGAAAGTCATATTCTCTCCTGTAACTGAGACAAGGAATTGGAAAAGGCATTTCCTGCTGCGTGCAAGTGAAAGGGGACATCTGTTTTAAAATGTTTATGCACATGCAGCATTTCTACACTGCCTTCCTATTGGAGTTTGGCATCCAAGGAAGCACCCTCTAATTCTTCCTGCCACTGGTAAGGATTGGTAAGCATCGGTTCTTAGAAAAATAATTAATTGAAAAGCAGCTCCCCACTGTTACCCCTTGGAAGGCACCTGTTTAATGGATCGTGATGAAACTGACAATCTGGCTGTCTAAACATTGACGCTCTGTTCACTAGCACAGGTACCTTTTGCTATTGAATTGCTTTTAAGAGGCTGCCATGGCAGTTCCCCAAAGCTCCATGTCAGGAGAACAGTGCCTGAGTTAGGTATGAAGATCGTACAGAATTCAGAAAGAAGTCCCATGAGCAGACCTGATTTCAAAAGCAAAAGCCCCAAATCTCTTGAATATATTCAGCATCTAAAACTCTTAAGACTGTACTGAGTGTCTGGGCTGGGGGCTCACAATGGCCTTTGTCTTTCTTCCAGATCTTGATGTCTCACCTGGTAAAGAAGACTAAGGGAGCATAAAGGTAAACAGGAGTCTTCTGGAACTAGCTTTTATTCTAGCATGCACTTCCATTGACTAGAGCCCACCACAGCAGATGCATGGGGTGGATCCTTCCCTGGCAGACTTGTATTTACAAGATTTGGAGCAACAAGTTGTCAGCAGCAGGGTTAAGGGCCATGAAATGCAGGAAGTACAGGGTGAGATGCAATTCTGTAAAATTCAAATGTAATGAAGAAAAGTACAATGACTATCCATAATCACAGTAACTGGTGATAACATAATTCCCCTTGTCACAGCTCAGGTGGGGTGTCACCTGACACTGCCACCACTCTGGTTCCAGGCTCCCTTGAGAAGGTCCAGAGCACCCTCCCAAGACCTTCAGACCTCCATTTTGGCCAAATAATAGGCGTGAGAACCAGGCAGAGTACAACAAGGAAAAGGTTTATTTTATAGGAGGTCAAACAACAAGGTGCAGAATAACAGTAAGTGGGTGAAAAGAAAAGAAATTAAATGCCTTTACGCATCTAAATATACTGTTCCTAGCTCACTATCTGCAGTGGCCTTAGACTACTCACCCTTCCCTCAGGATGAGGATTTCTTCCCTGCAGCAGCCTTCCTTCTGGCTCTGCCCTCTGGGAAGAAGAACAGCTTTTCCTGTTGCTCCAGATCTTTTATTCCAAGCCCTCCTCTTTTCCTATTGGTCAATTTTGGCTCCAAAACCTCTCAGGGGCTTCTGAGAGTTGTAGGCCCAGCCTCACCTACTGCTAGCCAAGCTCCCTGGGCCTAGTAGGCCTCTGGTGGCACAGCCCAGATCATGACACCCCTATTTTCGCTAAGGTAGTCAATATGGTAGTGGTTGAAGAATCTCCGGTGCCTGTCAAGTCCTCGGGAGATGGTATGAAAACTTCTTGATGAATTCTAATTCAGCAATTTTGCACGGGATTCTCCCTTTAATGTTCTTTTTTTCTGGAGAATGGTAACTTTTAGATCACCTACCATGTGTCCTGGGAAACTCAAATGTTCTCCAATTAATTTCTGAAGACTGATGTGTTTAATTTGTTTCCATGGAGGGGGGAATCTTTCAGCCCACCACTTTTCAAGTTCTAAAAAGAAAATCCAGCATAAGATATGTGTAGAGAACTGGAATTAGACCTAGAGGCTCTGCAAGAGTCACAGAGTCATACCCTACCAGTTACATATACCCCCTTCAAGGATGGGGAAATGAACTCAGCAAGGAAGCAGCAGTAACTTCAGCTTCCCCTCCCAGGATCTCCAGTCACAGCTAGAAATGCCTCAGGGTGGCATTCCCTCTCTTTTCCCACACACACACATCCTATATCATGAGGAGTCAAGGTGTACAAAGTCAGATCATTGGTCCATCTAGCCCAATACTGTCTACGCTGCTACCAGCGCTACCAGTTCTTGAGCAGAGAAGGGTATTTCAAACATGTGCTACCTGAGATCCTTTAAGTGGGGATGCCAGGGACTGAACCTGGCATCTTCTCCATTCAAAGCACGTACTCTACCACTGAGCCATAGCACCTTCTGTGAGAACCCCCTCCACGGCCACCCTGAAAAAGTGCTGGTGCAGCATTACACAGCCAGTCTGTCACTCTAAAACTAAAGTATGGAGAAGGCCTCTGGTGCTGAAAGATAACCCACGCTAGCCTGATCTTCTCAGATCTCGGAAGCTAAGAAGAGTCAGCCCTGGTGAGAACTTGGATGTGAGACCACCAAGGAAGTCCAGGGGTTGCTATGCAAAGGTAGGCCATGGCCAACCACCTCTGAACATCTTTTGTCTTTAAAACCCCATGACAGGTCGCCATAAGTCAGCTGCAACTTGAAGGCACTTCCCACAACCCTCACCCGAACATCCATCTCCCCAGAGAAGCAACTCAGGGTGGGGATGACTGATGGCTTCTCCAACCCTCCTATTAATCTGCAAGCAGCAACAATGTCTGCCTTCCTTGCCGGGCTTCTTCAGCTGTTGGCCCATATGCTACGGCGTCATGAGCTTACCAGTTAATCTTTGCTTTCCTTTCTAGCCACACAAAACAGCATTAACCTTGGGAGACGGGTGACCTTGAAAGCCTGTGAATGGATTGCCTACCCTTCCTTTCCGTGCTGCCTCGGGTCCAGAGCTCCTCTGTGCGTTGACTTAGCTAAGTGCAGGCCTTGAGAATTCCGCCGAGCAACAACACGACTCATTATAAGGCACATCGAGGATGGGCATGTTTGGTGGCGAGGCAGAGAATCTCTGCAACACGACGACTCGACAAGACCTCCTTTAAAAAAAATGATTATTTTTTTTTTGCTGCGTTTCTTGGATATTTGAAAGGTTGCCGGGAGCTAATGAACCTCAGATAGTGAAGCTGTCTGCTGTTTGTTTGTCATTTTGAGTTTTTCTGCTTGATTAGGATCCAACCTGGCAGCAAGGTATGAAATAACAAGTGCCTGGGAGTAGAGAGGTCACACTCGGTTCCCTGGGAAATAAAAATGCTGACTTGACTGGATTGGGGGGGGGGAATAGCTTGTCCAGAACTAGGGAGGGGGGAGGACTCAGACACAGAAATCCATGTGGCTTCCCTGGCCTCCCCCACCCCTCATTCAATAGATTCCTCTCACCCCCCCCTCCAGAACTCATCATTCCGTTTTCCCCAGGGTTCCGCCTCTCTGTTTTTGCTTCAGCAAGTCTGACCTTTTGAAACAATAGGACTCCGTGTCTCTGTCACCTGAATGGGGACAAAAACAGTGTTAGAAAGTTTTTATCGTGGCATTTCAGCATCGTTCATGCCATGCCTGGGAGAGCCTGAGTCTGGTGAAATGTTGGGCGCAGAGAGGGGGAAGCCCAGGTTCTGTTCCAGGAGGTGGCCAATGCTATTTCTGGCTGCCAAGGCCAGCCTGAGCACGGGGCAAACCTAGGCGATTGCCCGGGGCACCAAATGTTAAGGGACCAAAATGGCGAGTGGAGCCTGCTCTGCTGGCCGGAAGGGAAGCTTGGTGTTAACTGGCTTCTAGAATCTACTCACCAGCTGACTCTGGTTCTCTACAGCTGCCATGATGGAACACGGAGGGCTCTGGAAGAGCATATCTATTTTTATTTTTACATTGTTCATTTTGAATGCCCAGTAAGTAAAACATTCAGGGCTATTTTTGGGTAGGAACGCACAGGAACGGAGTTCCGGCTGGCTCCCAAGTTGGCCACGCCCAGCAGGACTCATTAGCATAATAGGCCACACCCAACAGCAGAAACTCATTAGGATTGGCTACATTAGGGGTGTGTGGCCTAACATGTAAAGGAGTTCCTGCTACAGATAAAGCCCTGGGTTTTGACAACAAACAAGGTCAACAGAATAACAAGCAAAAGGTGGGTGTGGCTGGATAACCACACTTCTGGTAACATGGGGGTGCGACCTAATGTGCTAATGAGCTGTGCTGTCAGGGGTATGGCCTAATATGCTAATGAGTTTCTACTGTTGGGTGTGGCCTATTATGCTAATAAGTTCCTGCTGGGATTTTTCTACAAAAAGAGCCCTGAAAACATTCATTCAAAGAGACAGTTTGGTGTGGCGGACTCTAATCTGGAGAACTGGGTTTGATTCCCCTCTCCTCCACATGCAGTCAGCTGGGTGACCTTGGTTCAGTCACAGTTCTCTCAGAGCTGTTCTCTCAGAGCTCTCTCAGCCCCACCTACCTCACAGGGTGTCTGTTGTGGGGAGAGGAAGCTGGAGGGCCCTTAAAACTTTCCTGCCTCCCCACTCCCACTGCAACCCACTGATTTGCAAGAAATGGTCCTCCTGGGGGACAGGGAATGACACAAGAAAGATCTGCAACAGGAAGGGGGAATTGGTAGAAACTGCCCATTTAATCTAGATCCACCCCATCATGACTTAATTTTCTATGTATTTCTCTACTTTTTGTTTATCTCTGTATTTTTGTTCTTTATTAAACCCCACAACCAATGGCACAAAAAACCTTAGTTCTTGCTGTCTACAGTTTTCCTGCCACACCGAAAGTTTCCAGCCATGTGTTAGCGTAAACTCTGTAAATCCAATTTGACCAGCACCAAGGTTAAGGCATATGCCAGAATGTTACAGCATTCTCTGTTTTACTTACTGGAGAAGAAGAAGCCATTTTCTCTGTGGCACCCAAGGGAAACAGCAGAGTATCCCAAGCAATTGGTCCCTGCTAAGCAAGAAATAGAATGTTCCCTGTAGGTTCTTGAATAGCCCACTAATTGATGGCGAACTTAATTTATACTAATGGCCCCATTACACGACTATTTCTGTTTTTTAAAAAAACTTGTGCAAAGCTCCACTCTTGCTAACAGAACAGGAGTTTAAAAAAAGAACCATTTCTGCAATTTGAGCTGTACGCTTTTGGCATTTTGGCGTTCTTGGCAGATCTGGTGCTGCTGGACAGACACTACTTTTTGTGAACTTCTTGATACCCACCTGTTCAACCTATATATGTGCAAAAACACCACCAATCCTCAATAATTTTTCTGCCTGTAAAGAAACTGGACTGTGTAAATCTGTTCCTAGGTCTTCCTGCTGTTCAAAGAAGTGGAGGGTGTAAAGAAATAGTCACAGACAAGAGCAGGGAAAGGTTCTACTTATCTTATAACATTATAGAGCTGTGCTGGATCAGATCAAAGGTTCATCTAGTCCAGCATCCTGCCTTCTTCTCAGATGCCTCTGGGAAACCAGCTCATGGGACATGAAGGTGACAGTCCTCCCACACTACTGCCACCCACCCAGCAACTGGTGATCTGAGCACGGAGGTTCCACTGTGCCATTATGACTACTCGACAGACCTGCTCTCCACACAGTTTTCTATTCCCTATTTCCCTATTTCTGTTCTATCTAAGGTGGATGGCCCAGGCTAGCCGGATCTTATCAGATCTCAGAAAGTAAGCAGGGTTTACACACACACACACACACTGGTGGCCATCATCATCATCATCATTTTACTACTACTTTCTGGCATGTTTCTATAACTGTTCCCTTCTCATTTTCCCATGAGCTCAAGAATTACAAGATTTTGCGGATTTGTTGAAGGAAAGTTGGGAAGGAAAAAAGCACAAAGGAAATGTCTATGGAACCTGGAGCGATGCTCCTAAGATCATCATATACATTTGATTTTGCAAATAAAAGGAATATTGTAGTGTTTCACTTGACCCTGAAAACCCCCATCATATGACTTGGGAGACATTAATATATCCGTTGTAAAAATCAGAGAGGAGCCATATGTCTTAATTAAGATATCATATTTCATAATGCAAAAATAAATGCAACCCCACACACACACAAAGTTTTTTTATTACCTCGTTTGGAGACTGAAAAATCATTATTTGTTCATCCAGATCTCTGCCTTTCCTGCTTACCCAGCTTTTCTGCAAGCTAAGGTCTTGCAAGGTCCACTTGCTAGACCTTCGATCTGACCCCTCTAGCAGCTCAGGTTAGTCAAGAGTTTATTAATTAATGCCAAATGAGGCAAGGTCGTGTGGGTAACTGGGCCGTTGCACATTTTAATTAACTTGCCACAGAGCTGCCTTTTCGTTTCCTATAGCAAGCCCAGCTTGTTGCAAAGCTTACCTTAATTACCAATAGGATGTTTTGTTAGGAAATTATACGCAGGTAACACTGACCAGAATAAGACAAAATTTGGAGATCAGTGGGAAATGGGGAGCTGTCTGGAATGAACACCTTCCTTCAGATTAGTCTTTGTTTCTTTTGACCCTTTCGTAGGAGACAAACCTGCTGGTCTGGAACCTGTTTTACTGTTGGCTGATGTTAGATGAAATGTCATAGCTCTTACCCTCTGTCTGTTGTAGTGTCGGAATGTGCTACACACCTCTGTACATAAATGGTACATAGTACAAAAAAGTAAATAACTGGTCACCTAAAGATGTTGTAATTAGAGGAATTAGAGACAATTGTTGGGTTCAGTTAATACTTGTGCTGAAATGCAAAACCCTTAGAAATGTGGCTCCTAAGGGGGCTTCCGGTTTGGCTCCCGCGAATGGCGGACGCATCCTCGGGTCGCTCCCGAGGGCGCCTCGCCCGCCCGCGGTGGAGGAGGGAATCCGCGCGAGCGGAGACCCAAACGAGCCCCTCAGAAGGGAGGGGCTCGGATCCGGGGCGCGTTAGGGCGCACTAGGGGGGAGTCTCTTTCCCGGCCGAGCGGTCAGAGATCGAGAGTCTCGCCATGCCCTGCCCCAATGGACCTTGCTGCGTGAGCGACCCCGTATGGGGTTTAGCGGAGCCACCAGACGTCACCGAGTGATAAAGCGAACAACTGATGAAATGAAAAAAGAAAAGATCGGCTAAACTGTGAGTTGTCAAATGCGAAGAAAAAGAATTAAGAGCGCTCCCCCCCCAGCGCCTCCCCAGGTTCAATCCCTTTTTCCTTCCGGGATCACGCTGTCTGGAGGCCAAAGTTTCACGGCCCCAAGCCAAACATAATGCCATAAGAAAACACACCTTGAAGGGAGGAACTTCCGGTCTGGGCGTTTGCTTTTTCGTGAGAACCGGCTGATTAATGTTTGGAATGTTTATGGTTGTGATTCTGGCCGGGAACTGTGAGAAAAGCTGAACTGTGACAGCGAGAAAGTGCCTTATAAGCGCTTTTAAAAGTCAACAGTTGCGGAGGAAGATGCAGTGAAGAGAATGGCAGCGTTTAAAAGTGAAACTGGAATTAAAAAAAAGAGAAAATCCATTCTCAGAGCTAGAGATCTTTGGAAAGGGCATGAAAGAGCATGAAAGAGTGAAGATTTACAATATATGAAATGGAAGCGTTAACAGCGACCCGGAGGAAGAGTGGAAAAGCCAGAGAGATGAAAACAGAAGAAGCTCCTCCATGAAATCGGGAATTTAAAAGAAGCCAGCACGCGAAGGAGCGGTTCTGAATGCGCCCCGAGGAAACTTTAACTAACAGAGCATCGAATGAACACTACTAATATACTAACATAGATAACACCTTTAACTGGTTTGAAGAAAGAAGTTTGACTGCACACAGAAGAAGCCTAAGAAGATAATTTGGACATTACTAACAGATTAATTTACAAGTTAATATATCACTCAGCTTTCTCTTTCTCCCACTATATACCCCCCTTATTTTTCTATCTAAGCGAAATACCTCTCCTTTTTAGGAGAGTAAATAAAGCTTTTATTTAAAAAAGGGGGGGGAAAGAAAAAAAAAGAAATGTGGCTCCTAAGTTTTGGGGCTAGCTCCTAGAGGGTTGCCAACTCCGTGTTTGGAAATACTTGGAGATTTGAGGGTGTGGTAGAATATAATGCCATGCAGTCCACCTTTCAAAGCAGCCATTTTCTGCAGGGGAAGTGGAATAAATGTTTTAAATAAATAAATAAGTGGTTTATGCATCTGGAAATAAGTTGTAATTCCAAGAGATCTCCAGCCCCCACCTGGAGGTTGGCAACCCTATGAGCCCATGAAGAGTGGGGTTTTTTATTGCCTCATGCTCATAAGAGCTGGGTGTAAGTTGAAGCCAGCACCATTCAAAGTGGCATGACCAAGACTCGTCCATCACTGTCCTGAGAAATTTTTCTTTCTCTTTTTCAATTTATTAAAATATTTTGCAACATTCAATTTGTAGAAGAGGTCTAGTGAACTCAAAAGCTCTCACATTGTTGTGTGTCATTTGGCTGGTCCTAATAGAGCATCATGTGTCATCATTTCTTTTGGATTTCAGCTAAAGATCCCATATTAAACAGCATCCTGAACTTTACTGTTGGGCCAATCTGAGGAAACTAACTGTCCCTGGGAATGGTAATTTGTGTCAATCCATAGCCCTGTTCACAAGTCACAGTGAATGCATGCAAAATCCACTTATTTTAATGGACTGAGTAATTCTCATATTACAGTCAATGCATGTACAGCTTGATTGATGTACATGTTTGATTTAAACTCCTCATTTATCTGTGTACCAGTCCCCAGTTTCATTTCACAGAATCATAGAGTAGGAAGTAACCCCCAGGGTCATCTAGTCCAACTCCCTGCACAACACAGGAAATTCACAACTACCTCCTCCCACATACACACCCAGTGACCCCTGCTCCATGACCTTTTGTAAAGTAACTAAGGCTGTGGTCAGACGTGCCTTTATATCTGACTCAGCAGCAAATACCTGATGGATCTAAAGGGCACAATCAGACAGCAACACCTGGGAAAGGTCCCTCAGTCGTCGGCACCCCGTGCTGCCCTGCCACAGAAATGGAGTTAAAAGACACTGGGGAAAGTCCGCTCCTAACACTTGCTGACAGGCCATAGATGGATTTTCCCTAGTCTGATCACTCAAGCACACTCTCAAGCCATCGGAATGGTCTGCACATTCCATCCCGACTCGGTGCTGTTTCCCCCCCCCCTTGTTTAGCAGTATGTGCATAACTGCATATTCCATGGGGACTCGTCTGGCAGAGGTTCGATTCCTCATTTATGCGCATGGGAAACAAAAGGCAAAAAAAAAACAACACTCGCCCAAACGGGGCATCTGATCATGCACTGAGAGGCTGAGCCTGCAGTACAAAGGGATGTGTGATTGCACAAATGCAAGTCAAATTCCACTGAAGGTAATAGGGGTGCTTCCTCTCCACACCAAATGGCACGTCTGACCACAGCCTAAGAGCAGCGTGTACACAAGTACATGCAGGGTGTTCATATGTTTGCTGTAACATGCCAATAGGGCATACAACTGCAGAGACATGGGTTTGAATTCCAGTTCGGCCATTAAACTCATTGGGCCAATCACTCTTTCAGTATAATCTACCTCACAGGGTTGTTGTGAAGATAAAATTGGGGGGCATCATGAATGGCCTCTGAATTTCTCACATGAAGGATGGGATTTTAAAAAATGTAATGGACAAGAACATAATTCTTGGATCAGAGTGAGAGTCCAGCATCCTGTTTCTAACAATGGTCAACACACAATATGAGGCACTGGAGATCAAGCTGTGACTTGATGGCAAAAAGCAAAACAAAAAACAGAACAAGATATTTGGCCTCTATGCCCTGCTTGTAGGCATCTGGTTGGCCTGGGAAAATAGGATGTTGGAGTCAATGGGCCATTGATCTGATCCAGCAGGGCTCACCTTGTTTTCTTTATGTACTTCCCTCTGCTTTCGAAAGCCAGGCCCTGCCATTTTCCCACCTGATGTTATAACACACACCCTCCTTGGAGCGCTGCCATCCACAGTAAGAAAAGGCCTAATTTTATAACCATGTGTTGATTGCATCACTACCCAACAACAAAAGCCAAAACCTGATGAAGAATACGGTATGCAATTGTACCCACAAGAGGCGGCTTAGGCAGACTAAATGCAATTACCCAAATGACAATTTAGCCAGGGCATAAATCTTTCAGCAGCAGCAATAACACTTATCATGGCCATACTGGTTTGCACGTACAAAGCAGAAGCAGTTTTAGGTTTTTTTTATTTTTTAATGCATCCGTCTTGGAAAAATTATTAACAATCAAGGGACTAGCTCATGCTGGGGCCGCCTCTAGTTCCAATTAGGAGACGTAGTTTGGGAATCTCTTTACTCAGGTTTCTGTCTCTGATTGGCCTTCTGCAAATATGCTGCTGTGCGAGAGAGAACTGGAGGACAGAAAAATACCTGGACTCAGAATTGCTAACCATCAGGAGCGAAGGCGCTTCATTCAGGCACAGGGCCTTGCTAGGGTGACATTGCAGGAAGTTTGAGCTCGGTCTCAGTCAGCTGTCTTCCTCCAGGGCTGCGATCAGGTGTACAGTTTGATCCATTGCCATCGCTGTTCCTTTCCGGATTGAAAAATGCACGATCAGACAGCAGCATCTGTCTGTCATGCCCCAGTCATCTGCATCCCGTTCCGCCCCACACACACCGTGTGTTTCTTTGATGCCTGTGAAAGTCCAATCCTTTATGGCTGAGCTGGTTTCGAACTGGATTTCCTGTTATCTGATTGCTCTGTTGCGTACCCAACCTGCCAGACAGGTCTGATTGGTCTCTTGTTTTCCAGCATGTCTGACCACAGCCCAGATCACAGAGGGTTGCCGACCTCCAGGTGGGACCTGGAGATCTCCCACAATTACAGCTGATCTCCAGATGACAGGGATCAGTTCCCCTGGAGAAAATGGCTACTTTGGAGGATGGACCCTATGGTATTACATCGATTCTGAACTCCCCCCTCCCCCCAAATTCCACTCTCCTCAGGATCCACAGCCAAATCTCCAGGACTTTCCCAACTCAGAGGTGGCAACCCTATAGATCTGTGTATGCTAAGAAACATACAGTGCCTGACCTCCTCTCTATCTTGGGACAGCCCTCAACCTGGCTTCATACAATGCTGGTGGAAGTTCTAGAGCTGTTATCTTTTATCTAAACCACCCTTGCTGCAGAAAGCGTGCAAAAATGTATCTCTCGTTTTCTGGAAAGAGGCGTGGCATTTAACCTTCTGGATCAGCATTTGATTTGTCAGTATGGTTTCCAAATGCATTTGGAAGGTTGTGGTGGTGGGAGAAGAAGATAAGGAGAAAACTCTCTCTGTCCTTATTTGCATGCATCCTTCAAATTTTGGAACAACAGACTGATATTGCTACACACCTGGTACTGCTTGCTTCTGCATCCTTGTTATGAATCTGCACATTATTCAGTAAACCGGTAACAGCTGTAGACCTACAGACAAGATTAAAGCAGAGAAAATCAACTCCAAGTTGGGTATCCATGCCCTAGAAAAAAATGCTTATTGTGACAAATTCTATCCCTTTGGATTTCTGTTATTTATTACTAATTATTATGGCCCCCTCAACCTTTTGACTATCTAGATCAGCTAGCATTTATTTCATGTAGATCAGGCAATGCTCTGACATGCACTCAGCATGTGTGTATTGTTGAAAAGAGACCTCAGGCACATTCTGATAGATGTGTGGCTGTTCCATGTATCTGGAATGTGGGTTGCACCTGTTGGAGTGAGCAACTCAGCATGCCTGGACACTGGGGGGCACTACATCACTCTAAGGAGGTATAGGTGTTATCTCTTTGAATGGGATGCCTCTCTTTGTCTTAACCTGGGAGCTGCCATCTGACCCCTCTTCTCCCCTTTTGTCCTCTCCCTCTCCTTTCACATGGCCTTCCATGGAGACACATGTCTCCGCAGGTCTCTCCTCTAGACACACACGTGATGCTGGACAAGCTGGCAATGCTAAAGTGCTCTTTAGATTAGGCTTCTTTCTCTTCTTTTGACTGCAACCTGAATGTGAAATGGATCTACTTGAATAAATGTAAGTTTACCTTTTTTTGACAATATACTTATCTTCCGCGCTCAGTATCACACTTCTATAACTGGGCAAAACTCTGCTATATTAACCAAATATCCCAATAGCATCCACCTGCCAAGGTGAGTCCAAAAGCAGTTTTGCCTGATTTGTACCTGAAAAGCAGCCTTCTGGGTTTGGTGGAAGAGCTTGATTTAGGGTGTGAACACATTTCTGATGCATATGTACCTACACAGATTTCCATCTTTGACCAGCCTCCCATAAATCCAGAGATTCCACCATGACTTGTAGGACAAGAAAACAATTGAGTTGAAGAATTACAGCACAGTTAATTCGCTGAAGCTAAGGCACTCAAAGAGGGTGGTACATGATTTGAGCAGTGAGAGCACCGAGGTAGTACATCACCATTTCACCACACTGCCTTCAAGGTTTATGAAAATATGAACCATATGTTCTTATGGTCCACTCTCCAGTAGAATCATCAGCCCTTCAGTGACAAATGCTGGGGGGATTTGGTGGTGGGAGTGCCGGGGAACGGTGGAGTTTTGGGGGAATGTGAGGTCACTTCCAGGCGATGCTGTAGGAATTCTCCCAGTCTCTATGGTCTTTAACACAGAGATTGGGGAAATTTTGAGAAGGGCACAGAAGATGTGATATCACTTCCAGGAGGAGGGTTGATAGAAATGACAAAACGTCTGGATGATACTCTAGGTATCCCCCCCTCCCATCTCTATAGTTTTTACTGTATAGATTTGGGGGTTCCTAGAACATCACCATTGATGCCCTCCCCCAACCCCGTGCATTTTTTCTTCCAATCCTGAAAATTTCGAGTGTGGGGCAGGGGCCTGAGGCCTGAGGTGGAGATGAGAGATCGCCTGCTGCTACAAGGCAAAGGATAAGCCTATTCTACAGACAGTAGGAATGAAATATGTGGTGCCTATACTGCCATCCCATGTACAAAATGTACAAATAATAGCTGTGTTGCCTTCAGTCACTCTTCCAAGTGCAAAATATGTGATTTTATTGCTCCCTGTCACCACTCCGTGTTAAAAAAAAAAAAAAGCGCATGCACAGGTCATATATGTTGCCTGAGAGCACCTTCGCTTCCTGCACCAACTCCAGTTTAGTCTTCTGTTGGGGAAACAGAGAGTAATCCACACAAGATCTCTAGGGCTTCAATAATTTTCCTAG
>NW_015162507.1:636088-653973 GCF_001447785.1 Gekko japonicus
GTTCTGAACTTACAACACCTAAGCTTCCCTCAGCTCTCTTTCTCTCTTGCTCCAAGCTGCTAGAAGGAAAAGACTGAATCATTTGGTTAAAAAAAAAAAAAGCCCACTGCTATCTGAACTTTAATGGCTTTGTTTCTCGTAGCTGCAGGCGGCAGTTCATATGCATTCCAAACAGCGCTTTGAAAGCAAACGTACCATTTTGGAAGCTATTCCACCTGAAAACAATATCTTTCATCTCCTTTTCCCCTGCATCCTCACAAGGCCAAGAGGACTCATCAATCCAGAGGCCCGCAGATTGCCAGCAAGACAACTGGGTGGTGAGAGCGAAGAAGGCTGATCAATCATAGACTAAACCCTGCGTGTACCCCACAGCAGGCCTCAGTAGAGAACCCAGAAAGCCGGGGTTGCAAATGGCCGCAGGATAGATAGTGATTCAGGCGAATATCAGTTGCAAAGTTCTTCTGAGAATTTCTTGGGCTCTTTATCCTACACATGTACTATGAGTCTATGTGTACACTACCAACATATTATTTGTTTCATTCCAGTTTAACTGCTGTGGTTTTCACCAAGGAGTTTTAAGAACTGCAGTTGGGTGATTAGCAAAGGATTCTTTTATATCCCCAACTCCTCTCCATCTATCCACCCCTAGTGAGTTGATGGGGGGGGGGGGTGTCCGCAACCCTTTTGACCCTATGAGCATCTTTAGGGTTGCCAGATCCCCCAGTCCCGCGGGGGTTTCCCAACGGGGGGGTTCCTTCCCACTGCCAGCCAGTTGGCCAGCGGGGGGAAGGCCCCCCCCCCAAGAGCAACCACCCGGCAACCCCCTACTACAAGATTTAAAGGGCCCTCCAGCTGGCGCGCCTGTACCCCCCACCTCTTCCCAACAGCATTTAAAGAGACGCTGTTTGGAAGAGGCGGGCGCCGTGCACCCAAAAGCTGTCGGTGGCACAGGGCTTGCAGGGCAGGCGCAAGTGGTGCCCACTCTTTTAAAGCAGGGCCTGCCCGTGCCTGCCTTACAAGTGGTGAGATTGCAACTTGCAGGGCTACCACGAGCGGCTCCTGCTTCAAAAGAGCGGGAGCCGCTTGCACTTGCCCTGCAAGTGGCAATCCCGTGGCTTGCAGGGCCCACTCTTTTGAAGCGGGGACCGCTCATGCCTGCCCTGCAGGCAGCAAAGGCTTACAGGGAAGGCACTGGTGGTCCCCACTTACCCCCAACCATTTAAAGGAAAGGTTCCCTTTCTTCTTCTATAATGTTTGCCCCTTATAATGAACACCTTCCTTAAATAAACAAGAACTTCCTTAATTTTTTTTAAATCTCCTCTTAAGTACCTTGCCATGCAAATAGTCTTAGTAGTACAAGTAAATTTATTGTATTAGTAGCTAAAGGGAGTTTGCCCTTGCTCACACGGCCCAGGTGGGTTCGATCTCATCAAATCTCAGAAGCAAAGCAGCGTTGACTCTGCTTAGCCCTTTCCTTGGATGGGAGACACCCCCCCCCCCAAGGAACTCCAGGGTTGCAGTGCAGAGTCAGGCCATGGCAAAGCACCTCTGAACGCCTCTTGTCTCGAAAACCCTACAGGACTGCTATAAGTTGGCTGCAACTTGACAGCCCTCCCACCACCCAAGGGAGCTTGTTTTAGGATGGGGGATATCGGAGGAGAGCAATTGAGTAAATCAGGTGGGCGGAGATTTTAAATTTTTAAATTTATATCCCATGCCTTTTGTAAATACAGGGCAGTTGCAATGGCGATTACAATGTACCATGAAGCCAACATTGAGGCCAAAAATATAGCATCATCCCAAAGACTAACTCAAACCTAGCATCAACAATCCAAATTCATCCATCCCCCGGGGGAAAAAACCTTCTGAGACCAAATTATTTTTGCATGCCATAGATTACCACACCTTGAAGGGTTGCCAACTCTGGGTTGGGAGATTCCTGGAGGTATGAGGGTGGATCCTGGGGAGGGAAGGGGTTTGGGGAGGGAAGCTACCTCAACAGAGTACAATGCCATAGAGTCGACCTTCCAAAGCAGCCATTTTCTCCAGGGGAACTGATCCCTGTAGTCTGGAGGTCAGTTGTAATTCTGGGAGTGCTCCAGGCCCCATCTGGAAGTTTGCAACTCTAACACCTCACCTTGCAGACTGCTGTTTGGGAGGGACCATTTTCTGTGTCTTTTTTTTAAACCAGAAATTGTCCCATGCTACCAAGAAGCTCTTTTTCTTTAAAAATAAGTTCAAAAAAAATGTTGAGATGAATCTGTGCTCTGGGTTTGGCGGTTCGCCCAAGAGGCAAGGAGCCTCTAAGTCCAAGCCCAAAGGTATCTCCAGTGCAGCAACAGGAAGCGGGTGCGAGAAAGGGTTGAAGGTCCTGTCCTTCAAGAGGGTGAGTCGTCCTTTGCATAAGCATAATGGCTCTATGGTGTTACCCTGGCAACCAGAGCTTCCAAGAGGATGCAATCAAATTTGGGCAAGAATGTGATGAGAAATGACAGAGAGAACGGGAAGTCACCGGGACGTGGCACGCAGCCGGCCGCAAAACGGATCCAGGCTGCAAGGCATTATTCCGAGCAATTACACTAAACATCATTTTCTATTTGCCAGCTAATTACTGGATATCATTTGGAGACCACTGTCTGTCCGCTCCAGTCAGCCCTCGCTCCCTGGGCTTCGTCAAGGCCCCAGGAACGACACCCTCATTAACCTGCACTGTGTTTGATTTGTTCCTACATCTCCACTTGGCACCAGCCCAGCCCGGACTGAGCTGACCTTTTGTCACTCAGCCTCTTCTTGGGCTGATCCTCCTGCCCGCCCCCTTCCCAGGTTGTCGCTTGTACATGACGAAGTGGCCAGGGCCTCAACATTCGAAGGAAATCAAATCTTTTGGACCCACAAGTTCTTCCTTTAAAGTGAAGGAAGGGTGGGCGCTGGCTATGGTGACCCAGTGGTGTGACACTATGCGAGGACTGCCGGCTTCCAGGTGAGGCCTGGAGATAGGGATGCCAGCCTCCAGGTGGGACCTGGGGATCCCCCAGAATCATAACTCATCTCCAGACCACAGAGGTCAGTGCTGTTACTAGGACTGCCTTCTTTCCGTTACATCTAGCTTGTAAGCCGGCTCCTTATCCTGGCCACCACACTGATCCATGTTACCGTAACATCCAGATTGGACTACTGTGACAAGCTCTCCATGGGGCTGCCTTTGAAGATACCTCGGAAGCTCCAGTTGCAGCAGGATGCAGCCACAAGGCCTCTCTCTAGGGCAGGGTTGCCTTTAAAGCTCCTCTCACCTTAGGATGCTCATACATGTCTACTCTCCTGAATTATTTACACTCTTCAGACAGACTCCTTCTTATTGTGCCCTTCAGTGAGGTCTCCGGCCTTCTCCTTGGTGGGCCCAGTTCTTTGGATTTACCTCCAACATCCCCCCTGGATGTCCCTGGAATAAATGCACTTCCTGACCCCCACCTGCTCCATGCAGGGGGATCCAACTCCCAGAGTTTGAACAAAGACTAATAGATATTTCCAACTTTTTAACCCTTCCTGCCTTAGCTGGCAGGAAGACTCTTGGTCAGTCCAGATTCAGGGAACTTGCCCCCATGTGGAAAGGCGAAGCCCAATCTCCCAGTTAACCCAGGGTGCACATCCCACACAACCCAATAGCAAGATCCAGTTTTACTACAGCTATCCATCTTCCTGGCAAGTAGAGCAAATGATTTTCACTACAGAAATGCAAGACATAGGAGATGTACAAATGTGAAAGGGTTACAATACAGATAAGAATTTGTGGTACATCTCTGATGGAGCAAAATCCTTAGTAAGATATAGAATTACAAGTTCTCAGTTAACAAAAAGTGAATGTTATGATGGAGAAAAGGGAATATATTTGGTAAAGATGGGATGGACATGTTACTCTGTGTTGCTAGAAAGAACAAGTGTTGTACAAGGAGTTTGTATGTATGTAATTCAGTTAATGATCTTGTATTTGTATATGATATAGGCTTATAAAATCAAATAAATAGAGTTATAAAAAAAGAAATGCTAGGGTTGCCAGCCTCCAGGTGGGGCCTGGAGATCTCCCGCTTTTACAACTGATCCCCAGCGCTGACAGACATCAGCTCCCCTGGATAAAATGGCTGCTTGACTCTATGGCACTGTACCATGCTGGGGCCCCTCCCCTCCTCAAACCCCACCCTCTCCTGGATCCACCCCCAAAGTCTCCAGGTATTTTCCAACCCAGACCTGGCAACCCTAGGAAATGCATCTCTCCTATCCTATCTGACCTCTTGGTGCATTTTATGGCTCTCTTCCCTGGGAAGATAAGCAGCTCTCAAGGTCCCAGGAACTCCCTGGTGTGCTTCAAAGCCCCTTACACCTCCAGGGAACGACAGTTATCCCAAATGGTAGGGTAGCAGGGTATTTGAGCATTGGTTAGATACCTTGTGCATGTGTGTGTGTTCTCTGGTGGTGGAAAGTGCCATCAAGTCTCAGCCAACTTATGATGACCCCATAGGGTTTTCAAGGCAAGAGACAAAGTGAGGTGGCTTGCCATTTCCCTATGAGGAAAGGTTAAAGTGCTTAGGGCTCTTTAGCTTGGAGAAACGACGACTGAGGGGTGACATGATCGAGGTTTATAAGATTATGCATGGGATAGAGCAGGTAGGGCAAGAGGGACTTTTCTCCCTTTCTCACAATATAAGAACTCACGGGCACTCAATGAAATTGCTGAGCGGTTGGGTTAGAATGGATAAAAGGAAGTACTTCTTCACCCAAAAGTGATTAACACATGGAATTCACTGCCACAGGAAGTGGTGGTGACTACAAGCATGGATGGCTTTAAAAGGGAATTAGATAAGCATATTAGCCACAAGGTATAGATAGGGGCTCTGGGGCAAGTGATGCTCTGTCTTCTTGGTGCTTGGGGGGGGGGGTCAACAGTGGGAGGGTTTCTAATGTCCTGGCCCCACTGGTGGACCTCCTGATGACACCTGGTATTTCTGGCCACTGTGTGACACTGAGTATTGGACTGGATGGGCCTTTGGCCTGATCCAACATTGGCGTCTCTTATGTTCTTATGTTCATTGTGGGCCTCTGCATAGCAACCTTGGACTTCCTTAGTGGTCTCCCATCCAAGTACTAACCAGGGCCAACCCTGGTTAGATCTGACTAGATTGGGCCAGCCAGGGCCATCTGGTTCTTGCGTGTATTCCTCTACAGTAAATTAAACCTTTTTTTAAAAAAATTGATAAAATATTCCAGGTAAGAGACCCTGTCTCACGCCAGGCTGCGGCATAATTCTCCATTTTTCAAAGCTTTTTCAAGGTGTGTCTTGCCCCAGGAGGTATGCTCATGCCCTGAAACTGGTGGAAACCCACAGAGCCAGCCCTGAACTTGCTGTTGGGAGAAAAGTACAGAGAGGCTGAATGATCTGCTCTAGACGATGTATAGGGAAAACTCTGCTCTGTCTAGAGAGATATTTGAGAAGGGGCCATAGTTCAGTGATAGACCATATGCTTGTTTCAATCCCTGGTAGTTAAAGGATCATAGATAGCAGATGTTGGGGAAAACACTCTGGAGAGCTAGACTTAGTCAGACTAGGCTGGGCTTGATTAATCGTAACTCTTGTCGCTGAACACATTCTTTGCATGCAGAATGTCCCAGGCTCACTCTCCAGCTGATCTCAGGGCTAAACTAGAAGACAGTGTTCCCATGTCCCTCTTGGAGATGTGGTGCCATTTCACAGCAGTGTGTTCTCAGTGGCCACAAGGATCACCATGTTGAAAGTGGATGAAGAAGTTCCTGCCTCTCCCTGTGACATTTTTCCCAAGTGCCATTTTGGGTCAGAAGAATAACACGGAAGAAGGCAGGAGCTTCTCCCCCACCCTGGGGTGGTCCCAACCAGCAGCAGGCCCTTGTTAAAAGGAGAGGAACTCACTGCTGCAAAATGGTGGTGAGTCCCTAGGGCAGTGTTGGGGATGTCCTTTCCCTGCCAAGGAATCTGGAGAGCCTCTGTTGGTCACATCAGGCTTCGATAATGGCAGACTGGGCAACAGCTGGACAATTCAGTTGATGCTCCCATTGAGAGGGCAGGTTGACATTTCTGCTGCTCTCTTGCAGGAATTGATTCCTCACGTGCATGGGCTGAAGATTAATCAAGTCTCCCATGGCCTTTAGGTATAAATTCACTTATTTAGCCCCTGGCTCAGTATTGCCTGCTTGATAGTTTCCCAGCTTAAAGTGGCCTTCTTGACATCAACTGGTGTCTGTTCCTTCTCTATGGTAGCTCCTACCTTGTTGAACAAGATTCCTGAGGAACTGCCGGGGTACCATCTCTAGATAGGGTTGCCAACATGGGATTGAGAAATCCCTGGAGATTTAGGAGCAGTACCTGGAGAGGGAGTCCAGTTGTGATGCAGTTTTACTCTAGGCTTCCATTACTTCTAGACTCTGTGGTCTACCATTGAGCTCACCCTCAGTTCCTCCAGGGGAACTAGGGATGCCAGCCCCTGGAATTACATCTTATCTCCAGACAACAGAGATCAGTTCCCCTGGAGGAAATGGGTGCTTTGGAGGGTGGACTCTGTGGCATTGTACCCCACTGAGGCCCCTGTCCCCCCCAGGCTCCGTCTCCAAATCTCCAGGAGTTTCCCAACCTGGATCTGACAACCCTAAGGGGAACTGATCTCCAGAATCTGGATACCAGTTGTAATTCCAGGAGAACTCCAGGCCCCACCTGGAGGTTGGCAACCCAATCTGTACAGGTTTCCAGGAAGTGTTGTAGGGCAGTTTTATTTGAGTGCCTTTAATGGGGAGGGGGTTCAGCTGCAGCCACATTCTTGAGGAAGGGGAGTGTTAATGAACCTTGATTGTATTTTGTATCATTTTGATCTTGGAATTGTAAATTGCTTTGAGCCACAAGGGAGAGGCCGAGTAGAAATACTGTAATAAAAGAAAGGATTCCTATGTTCCTGCAGCATTCATATGCATATATATATATAAAGTTTAAGCCCTGACAAAGACCTGGATATAAAGGCAAGCAGGCTGGCTGTTGGCCCACTCACTCCCTTGTCAATTACAGGCCCAAGAACTGCGGGGGCCTTTTAACTACCCCAGCCAGATGGCTCGGAATGGGCTTTTTAAACTCCGCTACTTCACTGTGACTCTCGTGCTTGCTCCCAGGCGTCAAGCGCTAATTCCATCAACCTACTGCAGCTTCCGTATCATTTTTCATCATGCCGACTTCTCTCAAATACAAATTCCTTCCCTCTTGCTACTCATTGTAATCCAGAAAGCGTAGCAAGCGAACGGACTGGCCTGGAATGGAATTAACTCCGGCAGGTGTCCAATAGATCCCTCCCTCCAGGTGCCCTCAGCACTGGGACAGGTACAGAGACCCCAAGGGCGTCAGTGAGGGGGAGCAAGGCAGGGGAGGTATCTGCTCTTGCCAGCTGGGGCACAGGGAGGCGATCTTAATTTGAATCGCTCGCAGGCTTAGCAGCCCGGCAGAAGAAAATCATCGAAAAATCCATCTAATGCAAAAGTAATTCCCATCATTAGAAAGCAGAATAGACTGCCACCGTCTGCAGCACGGCAAAGCCAGCAGAAGCAGGAAGGTTTCCGAGCAGGTGCCGGAGCCAGAGGAAAACGTTGCCCATAATGTGCCTCTTGTATTGCTCTTTCTTTCAGCGTGTGTGTGTGTGTCTGTTTGTGAAGCTTACAGGAGGGAGAAACTGCTCCACGTGGAATTCTCCCTTCTGTGTTCCAATTAGGAACACGGCAGGCCTGCCTTCATATCGGGCCCGGCAGCTCTAACAGCCTACAATGGATTTCGCACCAACTGTGCACTAAACAATGTCAGGGACTTGAAAAATGTACATAGCTCCTGCTTAGAGGAGCTTGGAAGAAAAAGAGGGAAGGCTGACTTCTCTTCAGTCAGCTATACGCTGCAGTGCGCCGAACAATTTCCCTCACAGCGGAGTGTTAATATGAGCCAGCTCAAGGTTTTGAGGGACCTATATAGGGTTACCAGCCACCAGGTGAGACCTGGAGTTCTCCCAGAATGACAACTGACCTCCAGATTACTATTGAGATCAGTTTCCCTGGAGGAAATGGCAACTGTAGAGCATAGACTCTGTGGCATCACATCCCTGCAGGCACAAGAACCACGCTTTGGACCAACAAATAGGATGTATCCTCTTGAAAAGGAGAGTCCTGTGAACCTGGGGGTGTATGATGTGTGGTGGTCTTGTACACTGGTTTCCTTTCTTTTTTGGTTTTCATATACCTTTTGGTGGCTGCAGCTGTGGCACTCATCTCATGTTGGCTGCTTGAAAACTCCTTACCTGGGTTTCTCTAATCACTGGGTTTCTCTAATCACTGTGTTTTTTGTGATAACCTACTAGCCAACCTGAGCCAGAGGAAAGTTTCTTCCCAATCCTAACAAAAGTCAGTGAAACCTTTGGTATGAACAAATCTCCTGCATTTCCCAGAGGAGATGTGGCAGAAGGCGAGGGAAAAAACCTCACTGTGTTGTTTCCAGTTATTCTTTTCTCAAATTTATCTATCCAACGTATAGAGAAACAGACAAATTGCATGGGAAACCCTCCAGGACTCATCCTCCAACACATGTTCAGACATTCAAAGAGGGTGGAATAGATGCCCATGGGGGAGGAGTGGGGGTTGTAGCAGCAAGCTCTGCCCCCCCCCCGCCCTAGTAACAAATGTGTTGAATGTGTGCATGTACATGTGAACACTAGTACAGCATTCTCTGCAGCTTTGGGAACCTTGAAAACACACTTGCTCCCACAGGCAGTTTTCAGACATTCAAATTGACAAACGTGGGTCGGGGTGAAGGTGGGAACCTCTTATTCTACCACCTTTGAACATCTGCAGGTGTTCAGATCCTTGATTCGTTGCTGGTAGTACCTGGCAGTGGCAGCAGCTCCCCAGAGCCTCTATGGCCCTTTTTAATCCACATTCACTGTGGTGTCCTCCAAGCAATTCTGCACTAAAATCAAATTCAACCTTCTTTTTAATCCAGTTTTTCCCCCATTCTGCACTAAAATCGAGTTCAACATTCTTTTTATTCTGTTTTTTTCCCCCCTGTTCTGCATTACATTACCTTCCTTCAGTGGTCAGCCCGGTTTCAGGCTGCTGTTGCCCCAGGTTTGCCGTGGACTTAAATTGCCTTGACTCAAACACTAAGAAAATCTGGAGTAGCAGGCAAATGCGGAAAGGACCTATGGACAACTTGCTTCCAATACTGCAGCTTTTATCTAGAGAGATCAAGAACTGAAGCAGGGAGGCGGGGCTTTGCCCACACAGTGTGATGGCCCCTCCCCTAAGAAGACAGAGGTTTCTCTCCCCCTTTCAGAGCTTGTCCACCATTTGAACTCAGGCCCTGTCACACCCAAGAATCATGCCGCTATAGACCAGCCCATCTTAGCAGAAATTCGAGTCAATGGCAACTGTTCAGCCTCCGTCGTCCTGCGCATCACAATATTCCCAAAGCAGCCTTTTAAAAAACAGACAAATCCTTTTGGGTGGCACTTCCGCAAAACAAACAAATCAATAACTCGATCCAGACAGAGGCCCTGCGCACCATTTCTTTTAACCCTTCTGTCCGCTAATGGGGGAAAAAAGAAGATGGATCCGAGGGTACACTGTCAGGCTTTTAAAAAATCGTCTGGGAATCCCACAATTGCCTTTGCCAATAGCGCCTTCCATTCATCATCCCAAGCAGAAAATCCAGTGTCTGGACACCAATTTTTATTGCTTTCTTGGGATATTTTGTTTGTTTCCTTCAGCTGTCATATTTATTTAAATAAAAGAGGCTGCTTGTTTCCCCCCTGCCTCCACGATGCCCCAAAGATGCTGGTGGTTCATTTGTGAGGAGCTAGATCTCGGAAGCTAAGCAGGGTTGGCCCTGGTTAGCAGGGCTTTTTTTGTAGAAAAAGCCCAACAGGAACTCATTAGCATAATAGGCCACACCCAACAGCAGGAACTCATTAGCATATTAGGCCACACCCTCGACAGCACAGCTCATTATCATATTAGGCCACACCCCGTGTTACCAGAAGTGTGGTCATCCAACCACACCCACCTTTTGCTTCTTATTCTGTTTACCTTGTTTGTTGTCAAAACCCAGGGCCTTTTTTTGTAGCAGGAACTCCTTTGCATGTTAGGCCACACACCCCTAATGTAACCAATCCTAATGAGTTCCTGCTGGGTGTGGCCAACTTGGGAGCCAGCCGGAACTCCGATCATGTGCATTGCGTTCCTGCCCAAAAATAGCCCTGCTGGTTAGTATTTGGATGGGAGACCACTAAGGGATTCCAGGGTTGCTATGCGGAGGCAGTCCATGGCAAACCCCTTCTGCACAGTCTCTTGAACTCTCTACGGGGTTGCTATAAGTCAGCTGCAACTCGCCGGCAATTTATACACACACAATTAATGGAAAGGGGGACTCCCGCTAGCCTCCGGAGGCATCCTCTCAACTGGCAGCTTCACTAATCTCTTGTTGATTTTTCTACTGTCCAGTAGGTGAGCACCTGTGTTTTCTGCAATGCAGGTCCTTCAAGCAATTCAGAGAATCCAAAAACTTGTAATGTGGGCCCATCTATCTGATAGCATACTTGCTACAAGTCTGTGTGGTAGGTTAGACTGAGAGATAGCCAGGCTACGAGGCGTCCTACCCCATCGAGAACACTGAGGGGGCATCCTAACAAATCTACTCAGAAATAAGTCTCATTTTATTTACTCCCAGCAAAGTGTTTTTAGGATTGCAGCCAGATTCACCCATCCTAAGAAGGTATCCTCGGAATGCTTTTAAAACAAAAAAACCCTGACATTTCCATTGAAAGAAAGATTTTTACATAAGGAAAAAGCTGAGTCTGCCTAGGTCAGTACTATCTACAGCTGTCCAGGTTCTCCAGCACATAAAAGTTTCCCCACCTATGCAGTACTCAAAATCTCTTCAGTAGAGGTGGCAGGGATTGAACCTGGGAGACTTTCCGCATGCAACGCCTGTTCCAGAACTGGAGTTGAGCCCCTCTTGTTTGTTAAGAGTTTTCCTTCCTCTTTCCACAGTGCCCTTTCTTACACACACACACACACACACACACACACACACACACACACACACACGTCTTAAAAACACTTTGTAGTTGAATAGCCCCCCCTTCCCCTCCCTGGAATGTCTGCTAGTTCCCACTGGGTTGAAAAGCAATAAAAAGTCAGGAAGAAGTATGGCCTCCCTCTTCTCTTTGTCATGTGGATGAATAGCACAGCGCACGGCACTGAATGCTATCGGTTCAAAGGAACTTGCTGCCTTTCGCCAGTACATTTTGCAGTGTTCTGCTGCTGGCAACCTGGTTGGAGAAAGGTGTGGGGGGGTCAGGTGGGGGGCAAATATCCTGGAGAAAATGACACTTTGACAGGTTCAAAGTCCCCTTTTTTGGCATGATAGCAACAGTTCAGATGTTCCCTTTTCAAGCGTTTTGGCTTGAGGGTTATTTGTTTGTTTAATGTCACAGATATAAATCTCTTGGAAATGGTAACCTGAAACTGGGATATCTGTGGAATATCTCAAAGAATCTGTCACTAAGATCTCAGAGAGGAGATCCACGGTGCAAAAAAAGCCCCAACCCCCTTTTATCTGGCTTCTTTGGTCTTGCCTGGCTATTTGTCTGCCTTTGTAATCTTCTTTCCTCTCTTGGGCCCTTTGCAGATTGTTCCACCAATCAGGCTGCTTGAGTGTGCTTCAGGGAGGGGGTGAATATCCTAGCATAAACAGATTATAAGGCCTTGTGATAGTCCACCCACCCAACTGAAACATACTCTGGTCTAGAATTCTAATGTCTAATCTTGGGAAAAGGCGACTGGAAAAAGTTGCTGGAGAATTTCCTATTAAGGTTGGATGACAGGCCCAAAGCAAGAGAAAGTTTACATATGCAGGAGAGAGAAGTAGTGGAGTCTGGAGGCAGTAGAGAGAACTGTGAAATTTCAGAACGCTGGTAAAGAATGACATTTTGGATTTTTTTAAAAAACACCCTCTCTGCAAACAAAAAACTAGCACAGTAAATAGAGGGCTGGGCCAGAACCTTTCTCTCTGACGAGGAGGAGGAGGAGGAGGAGGAGGAGGAGAACCATGATAACTGAATTGAACTCCCAAGTTCAGAATCAGTATACCTTTGGATCTCACCTGCTGGGAGGAAATAGCAAAGGAGGGGGTGTTGCCTTCAGGCCCTGCTGAAAACATCTGCCTGGTTACTGTGCAGCTGCTGGGGGACAGTGGTTAGAATGCCGGACTAGGCTCTGGGATACCCAGGTTTGAATTTCCACTCTGCCATGGAAGCTCTGGATAACCTTTAGCCATTCACTCACCCACTCAGCCTAACCTACCTCACAGGGTTGTTGGGAGGATAAAATGGAGGAGGGTGGAAGTCAGGTCCCTATTGGGGAGAAAAGCCTTTTTTGCTCTGATTCAGCCCAGCCAGCTTTGTGCAGTGGTTAAGTGCATGGACTCTAATTTGGGAGAAATGGGTTTGATTCCCCACTCCTCCACTTGCAGCTGCTGGATGACCGTGGGCAAGCCATAGTTCTGTCAGAGCTGCCCTTGAAAGAGCAGTTCTCTCAGAGCTCCAACAGCCCCACCTACCTCACAGGGTGTCTGTTGTGGGGAGGGGAAGGGAAAGGAGTTTGTAAGCAGCTCTGAGACTCCCTTGGGTAGTGAAGGGCAGGGTATAAATCCGATCTCTTCTTATTATTATGCTCCTGTATTATTTTCAACAGAGGGCCTCTGACTGCAACAGGGAGCTTGCTCCTTCCCCACCCCCAACCCATGTTCTTTCATGTAGCAATGGAAAAGCACAATAAAATGCCTCTCCTGCCCCAAGAGAGAAACAGATGCAAAGAGGAGAGGGCTGCTCTCCCCTCCCCTTGGTCGCAGTGCCAGGGTTTGGCAGGCATCCTAGGACACAGACAATAGAAGCCTGGCTGTCTGCGAGATCCTCCTTTCATGGTTCCTTGGCTAGGGTGGTCTTCTGCTTCCCAGCTCCTGGAAGAATCTAGATGGTCTGGGGGGTGGGGGGGGGTGGCAAGGAAACAAAAGGTCACTGAAGACCAAGGTGAACAGCCTCTGACACCCACAGGCGGCCTTGCAAAGCGTTCGTTTTCACCCTCTCTTGTTTCCTAGGATTTTGTCCTCCCTTTTCCCTGAGCAAGGGAGAAGAGGGTTTTTTTGTGTACATTTCAGAGAGGTGGCTTGATATTTGCCTGCCTCTGTGTCCCAGCATTGGTATTCCTTGGAGATCCCCCTTCCAAGCAGTGTTCCCTCTAAGCTGAGTTCGTGTGAGCTAGCTCACAGTTTTTTAGCTTCCAGCTCACAGATTCTTGTCTTAGCTCAGGAAGGAGGGCTCCAGAGCAAACTAATTTATGCAGTAGCCAAATTGCTCACTCACAATTTTAATGCCAGTAGCTCACAAAGTGGAATTTTTGCTCACAAGACTCCACAGCTTAGAGGGAACATTGCTTCCAAGTACTTGCCAGTGTCGGCCCTGCTTAGCTTCCGAGATCTGACGTGATCAGGCTTGCCTGGGCTATCCAGGTCAGGGCAGCAAGGGAGAAGTTTTGAGCAACCTTTACAGGATTGGTTGTCTTTGGAGGTGCATAAGCAAGCACACACCAGCGATATCAGTCCAGCACCCTGGAATGGCTGCTCCTGCTCCCATCCAGAGTATTAGGGTTGCCAAACTCCAGATGGTGGCGGGAGCTCTCTCAGAATTACAACTGGTCTCCAGACGACAGAGATCAGTTTCCCCCCCTGGAGAAACAGGCAGCTTTGGAAGGTGGACGGTATGGCGTTATACCCTTCTGAGGTCCCTCCCCTCCCTAAACCCGCCCTCCCAGGCTCCGCCCCCCAAATCACCAGGTGTTTCCCAACCCAGAGCTGGCAACACTAGCAATGGAAACGGAAGGCTGTCCTACAGAGCACTGAGCCACAATTTAGAACAAAAGTCTCCCTCCCTGACCAGTGTCCATCCATAAATCATAGTTGCCTTAAACAAGGCGTTAAGAGCCTCTGGTTAAGGTTTAAGCTCCCCAGCAAGGCAATCTGGCTTCCCTCTTCAGCTTTCCACAAGGTCCGAACCCTTCTGCATCTGGAGGCTCCACCCTGGCTCATTCCATGCCCAGCTAGAGGGTTACACCTCCACGTCACGACCCTCCTTGGTGGTCTCCCATCCAAAGACTGACCAGAGCTAACCCTGCATTGCTCCCAGATCTGACAAGATTGGCCTAGCCTGGGCTATCCAGGACAGATCAAACTAATTATAGAGGGAGAAAATGAATAGGCTGTTTGGAAACTGTATCCCTTCCCTCCCGGGAAGAACCTGACAGCAAGGAGAAGACCAGGCTAGCCCCAGCCATTGCCTAGTGAATGTGCTGACGTGAACAGGTGCCAACAGCAGCCGCTGGTCTCAGCTGCTTAGAGTCAGGAACGCCAGCTTTCCAGGCTGAAAAGCAGCAGATAAGCTTGAAATGTATCCCGTTTATGATTGCAAACAGAGGAATAATTTGGAGGTAAGGAGGCTGTGACTCATAATGAGCATTACAAGAAGGGGAAATTATGAGCCCATTAGTGGATCATAGGGATCAAATCAAATCATGTCAGTCTGGGCTTATAGTCAGTAGCTCCCAGTTTGTTTCTGGACCCAATTCAAGGTGCTGGTGCTAACCTTTAAAGACCTATACAGCTTGGGATCTACACACACGAAGGAAAGCCTACTCCTATATGGACCTACCTGATCATTACGGGTGTTTTCTAAGGGCCTTGCGTTGGGTGCCCCACGTCCTGAAGTGACAGGGCCTTCTCAGTCATGGCACCAAAAGGATAGAACTTCCTCCTCAGTGATATGCATCTGTCCTCCTCTCTCCCTGCCTTGTACCAACAGGTGAAGACTTTGCTTGTTTGTTTCCATTCCCTGAAGGATCCCTCCTCCCTGCCATCTATTTCCATTGTTCTTTTTGTGTTTTACCCTGTGCATTTTAGTTGTGATTTTAATTGGTTTTATTGTACTGGTTTTACAATGTTCTGTTTTTAATCGTTAGTCAGCTTGGTGGCCCTGGCTGGGCAGAAAAAGCAGGATATAACGTTTGCCGATAAATAAATAGATAAGTGTCAAACTTCATGGCATCACTAACCGACTGTGGTTTCTGGGTTCTTCAGAATCTCTGCACCTTCAGCACACTCACACAGGTAGCATCATCCCCAGGGCAAGATGCAAGGGAAAGGGTTAAAGCACCACCACCAGTACACCAGGGGCTTGATCCAGGCCTCCACAGCTCTTTGTAGTTTTAAGGAAGCCTGGGGGGGGGGGGGGTTCTGATCACAGATCTCCCATATTATCTCACCTCTTGGCACCATTGACCACTTTGATGGAAGGGCATAGTTTGAAATTCCTGCACTGGTAGGCAGTGTTCCCTCTAAGCTGAGTTAGTGTGAGCTAGCTCACAGTTTTTTGGCCTCCAGCTCACACATTTTTGTCTTGGCTCAGGAAGGATGGCTCCAGAGCAGACTAATGTATGCAGTAGCCAACTCGCTCGCTCACAACTTTAATGCCAGTAGCTCACAAAGTAGAATTTTTGCTCACAAGACTCCACAGCTTAGAGGTAGCATTGCTGGTAGGTCATTTCTTGTTTTTAATCCATTCATGCAACACCCTGTTTACCCCTTTGAAATCTGCCTCCTTTGCTGCTGTCACCACCCCAGAAACATAAGAGATATTTCATCCAGCTGAAGAACAGTCCAAAAGGATGAGGAGGAAGCGTACATTTTGGAAGCATCACAAAATACAAAAGAGACCTTGAAGAGCTATATTGTGACCATAGGGTTGTGTTGGAAGGAGTTAATTCTAGGGCACTGTGCTTCCTGGATGAGGAGGACAAATTACCTGAAATAACTTTGTGTATACTGGAAGCCCTCCGGGCAAGGACTGCATTGCTTCTGCACCTTTTCCTTTTTCTGACAGCGCCTCACGAACTCTTGACACTCGATAAACGTTAAACAAAAAGAAAAGAAAAGCAGCTGAACGGTTGCTCCAGATCTCCCAGCGGCTAAGTGATGTGGAGTCATCCAGAAATCAAGTGCTCCAGACTGCACCTGAGCAACTTTGATGCCCACCTCCCCCCTCTTCCAGATGGCAGCTGATTGTTTCCCTAACTCAACATGTCTCCCCCGCCTTTGTCTGAGGAGTCATGTGGCATTCAATGCGATGAAATGGTTATGAGTTCAAAGCTTCATAGCAATCGTCTTAACAAGTCTCTCCATCCCCCTTTCCCAGGAATGGAATACAGGAGCGGTTTGAGAGAAGGACTTGACATCCTGTTTCTGCAGCAGCTCAGGGGTACACAGAGAGAAGCTGGGGAACAGGGCGGGGGCAGGGCTTTTTTGTAGAAAAAGCCCAGCAGGAACTCATTAGCATAATAGGCCCCACCCAACAGCAGAAACTCATTAGCATATTAGGCCACACCCCGAGTTACCAGAAGTGTGCTCATCCAGCCACACCCACCTTTTGCTTCTTATTCTGTTTACCTTGTTTGTTCTCAAAACCCTGGGCTCTTTTTGTAGCAGGAACTCCTTTGCAGGTTAGGCCACACATCCCTAATGTAGCCAATCCTAATGAGTTTCTGATGTTGGGTGTGGCCTGTTATGCGAATGAGTCCCTGCTGGGCATGGCCAACTTGGAAGCCAGCCGGAACTCCGTTCCTGTGCGTTCCTGCCCAAAAATAGCCCTGGGCGGGGGTATGAGCTCGGGGGTCAGCAGACCAGCTCTCCCAGACCAACCGCCCTCCAGTGATGCTGAACGTAGGGGTGCCAGCCTCCATGTGGGACCTGGCGACCCCCTGGGATTACAGCTCATCTCCAGACTACAGAGATCCGTCCCCCTGCAGAAAATGGGCTCAATGGCACTCTACCCCACTCAACCGGGGAACCGTGATATGCAAAATATGATTTTATAAAGTGAATGGATATTTAAAGTGCTACATACAAAGTAGTTACAAAAATATTTTTAACAAATAAGCCAATCATATTCCCCACCTATGCAGCATTCCAACAGTGAATAGCGTAAGCAGATTGGATTGGAGCCGGATATGAAGGTTATTGTTACCTAGTTGGAATATAAACTTTGGAAAATATAGAAAATGTACTGAAGAATAAAAGAAACGACACACAGGCTGATTTCCCACTAGAGCTGCCTTGCGGTTACGCCGCCGTTTGCCCCGACACTATTGGTCAATTTCATACCCAAAGCTACAGGGCTGCATTTTGACTCGCGGCTTCGCCCGATTTCCCCCGCAGTTTCGTGATCCTGTTTTTTGAGGATCACGAAACTGGGGAGGAAATCGGGCGACCCCGTGGGTCAAATGCAGCCCCGCAGCTTCGGGTGTGAAATTGACCAATAGTGTTGGGGCAAACGGCGGCGCAACCGCGAGGCAGCTCTAGTGCGAAATCAGCCACAGTAAATAGTAATTTGTGGTGCGAGAGAATCTACTTCTGAGGAAGCCTGGAAATGAAACGAAGAGAGAAGTCGACAGCTTCGTTAAAACACAACTGATGATTCTCTTATCTGTTATACAACTGATGATTCTCTTATTTGTTAAAAATATTTTTGTAACTACTTTGCAGAGGTCGATTCGGGGTAATCGCGGGGGATCGCCGTTCCCCGGGTGAGGTGCGGGGGCGGGGCACACGATGAAGCCCCGCCCCCTGCGGCCGCCCCGCTTCTAGCCCTCATTCAGCCAGGAGGAGGCAGGAGAAGAGGGAAGGTAAGTTGCTTCCTCCCCGCCTCTCCCCACCCCTGCCTGTCTGGGGCCAGGGAGGGCCT